>NW_015164213.1:269401-288277 GCF_001447785.1 Gekko japonicus
GAGGAACGTGCAAATCTGTCCTCGCAGAGGAGGGAGAGCTTGTACCTGAATAAAACCTGGTCTTAAAGGTGCCACTGGACTGTTTTGGACAGGGGGGAGTTCTGTAACTTACCTGGCTGCTTCTTGCTCTGACTGAGGGCTGCTGGGAGCAGGGGGTGGTGCTTGTTGCATGTGCCCGCTCCCTGGGCTGTTTACTGCCGGAGCTCCGCTCCTGTGCGCTTCTGCAGGAAATGACCCCAGTTCTACCCTCTCCTAAAAAACCATCTCTGGATCTAACTATCAGCCAGTTTCCAATCTGCCCTATTTGGGCAAACAGACTGAGAGGGTGGTTGCAGCCCAGTTACAGGGTTTTTTTGGATGAAGCTTCCGTATTAGATCTCTTCCAGTCCGGTTTCTGACAAGGGCATGGGTCAGCCTCACGGACGACCTTCAGTGGCATCTGGATCAAGGCAGATTGATGGTGTTGGACCTGTTGGCAGCATTTGACACGGTCAACCAGCAACTACTGACCCACCACCTCACCGACACTGGGATCCAGGGTTCTGCCTTGCAGTGGCTTTCCTTGTTTCTCCAGGATTGGGAACAAAGGGTGACTCTAAGGGAACAACTGTCCCAAAGGCACCCTCTCGTCTGTGGAGTGCCCCAAAGGCCAGTGCTTTCCCCAATGTTATTTAACATCTATATGCACCCCCTTGCCCAGATTGCCCAAAGCCATGGGCTAGGGTGTCACCAATATGCAGATGACACCCAGCTCTATCTGTTGTTGGGCGGCCAGTCAGACTCCAGTCTGGAAGATCTGGACCTGGCATTGAAAGCCATGACTGGATGGCTTAGACTGAGCCAACTGAAATTGAATCTGATGAAGATGGAGGTCCTATGCCTGAGTAGGAGTGGTCTGGGGATAGGGATCCCATTCCCAACCTTTGATGGGGCGCCGTTGGTGCCAGCACCAAAGGTTAGGAGCTTGGGAGTGCTCTTGGATGCCCCCCTAACAATGGAGGCCCAAGTAGCATCCGCCGCAAAGGCAGCCTTTCATCATCTTTGGCTGATCTGGCACTTGGTTCCCTTTCTCGAATGCAATGACCTGGTATCAGTGATCCATGTAATGGTCACCTTTAGAGTGGACTACTGTAATGCCCTCTAAATGGGGCTGCCCTTGTCCCAAATTTGGAAGCTCCAGCTTGTGCAGAATGTGGTGGCCAGGCTGTTGTTGGGTCTCCCTATGCGGGAACACATCCAGCCTGTGCTAAAAGCACTGCACTGGCTGCCTATAGCATACCGAATTTGGTTCAAGGTGCTGGTACTTACCTTTAAAGCCCTTTATTGCCAGGGACCTATGTACAACAGTGAGAGGGCTTCTAGTGTCCTGGCCCCACTGCTGGACCTCCTGATGGCACCTGGTATTTTTGTGATAGAGTGTTGGACTGGGTGGGCCATTGGCCTGCTCCAACACTGGCTTATCTTATGTTCTTATGTACCTAAAGGACCGCCTTTCCCCATACGTTCCCCAGCGAGCACTGCAGTCAAGTACTCAAAATCACCTGGTCCTCCCAGGCCCTAGAGAAACCAGGCTGGCAGCAACAAGGGCCAGGGCCTTCTCGGTGGTGGCTCCATACTGGTGAAATAAGCTCCCGGAAGACATCAGGGCCCTGTGGGACCTTTTACAGTTCCACAGGGCCTGTAAAACTGAGCTCTTCCACCAGGCATTTGATTAAGGAGCCACTGCAACCATCTGAGGCCCTGGTCCCAATACCATCAATATTTTAATAACACCAATAATATCATTAACATCATTGAATACCCTGTGCCTTGCTGACATGACCCACGCCATGTACTAATTGATTGTGGACTCCTGCCATGTTGTATGCCATTGCACTTTATATACTGTTTTTGGATTTAATGTATTGTAATTTTAACTAAGAAATTGTTTCATCAGTAATAATGTTGTGAGCCACCCTGAGCCTGCTGTGGTGGGGAGGGCGGGATAGGAGCCAAATAAAATAAATAAATATGAATATTAGCTGATACCTAATCCTGATTGCTTTAAGTGGTTGTCAAATTATTCATTTAGCCAAAGCTAATAGAAACACAGGCAACCACATACCTTAGCTTTTCTTTTTTTAGCATTCTTCTGCATCATTATATAGAATATAACATTTTTTTTTAATCTGTACTCTACAGATTCAGGTCTGCAGCTAGGACATGGGTGCAGACCAGAGAAAGTGACAATTTTTTTAAGGAGAGCCCACAGAAGTCAGAATTTGGTCAGATCCAATGCTCATGTTATGAAAACTGGGGAGAGACAGAGAACGAGGTAGTTGTTTATGACGCTGCAATCAACAAGAGATTGCATCTAATCTCTCAGCCTAATCTAACTCAAATGATTGTTGTGAGGATAAAATGGAGCAGGGAGAAGAACCATGTATGCCACTCGGGAACTCCTGGAAGAAAGAGCAACATACAGATTCATAGAGGGAGAGAATATTGCAGTCGAAGCTGATGAAGTCTTTTCTAATTGATCTGATTTTTTTTTAAAAGAGCTGCTTTCCATTCTACTGTTCTGAAGCACAATCACGCCAAGTTGAGTGCTTTTCCAGTCCTTTTCATGTCGGTGAGAAAGACTTAACTATGTTTTTATTTCTCTCATTAAAATTAATTGGGCTTAAAAAATGTTTCACTTTTGTGGAATTGGACCTGTGTTATTTCTCCCCCCAAAGGGTTTATTGTGTGGGTGCTCCCAATGCTGGATCACCGCAAACATTTATGGTCATCACCTCTCAGAGGAGACCAGACTAGAACAGACTGTAGCTATCCCTTTATTCTAAGTCAATTTCACTCCGAAGAGACACTCCCCCTCCCTCCTTTTTAAAGGCTGTAAACCCTTTAAACTGTTTGTAGTAGGGATGAGTCCTTTGGCTCCTGCCACATGTAGGCCACTTTGAAAAGTTTATCCCATAATGGTTTAAGGGCTATAAAGAAAACCTTTATTTCAGTAGTTTAGGGAAGTGTTGAATGCACATTGGCTTGCCACAAAATCAATTTTGTTATGCTTTAATGTGGGGAGGTCATAGGGTTATGAACCTGGGAAATGATGGGTAATTAGCACATTTAGTTATTAAAAAGTAGTCAGTAAATCAAGATGCTGATTAAACACTATGCTCAAGAATAAGCGCAGTGTGCACACACTGTGACAATCTCTGTGCCTACCCCCTAGTCCCCCCAGGAAGTATCTCTGATTTAAACAGAATGGCTTTATGCTTCAATTGTGTCCTTTCTTGCTAAACTCCGTTAAATCTGCTCATATTAACAGTGTGCAGTTGTTGTTATCTCCTCAATGGGGGACAGATAATGGTATTTTATTTAGCTGTGCTTTACGGCTATGTGTCCTTCAGTGAAAATAGCTTTGTAAATTCTCTGTCAAGCTAATTGTATTTCTTGATTATCTCATTGGAGCTACTCAGAATGGCCTTCCCTACCAGGTGGAAGCCTAAATGAATTTCTTTTTAGAAAGAATACTCTTTTCTTCTCTGTCTGCAAGGGTTGCCATGAATTGGTTAAATGTTCTCTCTCTCTTTTCCCCTTTTTGTGTCTCCACTTCCTTCTTGAAGACCAGCTGGTGGTGAAGGTGATCAGAAAACAGCACATCAAGCTAATAATTGCTTAACCACATCTCATTTGTTTCCAAAACCTGAAAAGGCTATTTTGTTCTCATATACCCCACAATGTTAAATAAAAACAACACATATTTCACGTATTATATGTGAAATTATTGATTATGTTATACTTATTCCTACTAAAAATATACATTTTATGCCATGTTAATTTCCACAAGATTCAGATTATAAGCAGTAAGGGGAAAAAACATGTTCAAGAAGACTGTGTCCTCAAAATTCGGATGACAGACTGTGAATGTTCCTATATTTATGTATGTGTATTCATAGGGCTGGTTCCATGTGTTGAAGGGGCTCAGGTGGACTGTGCCCTGGAATCCCCTCCCCTTTTTGACCAGCCACTGCGCTGGTGCTTCCCTTCCTGCCCACCCACCCACTTGGTCCCCAGCTTGTTCTGCCCTGCCTGTTTGCATGCTCTCCCACCATCTGTGCTCAGTGCCACCTGCATTTCCTACATTTTCTGACAGTGTGGGCCAGTGATTGCAGCTTGGAGTGATGCTTCTGCTGCCACTGTGCACCGCCTTCATACCCTTCCCTGGTGGTGCTGGGCAGCTGGGCGCACAGGTGGCATTGTTGCACTGCTCAGGAGTGGAGGGAGGGAGGGCACATGGGTGGGTGGCAGGGGAGAAATGTGGGTGGTAGGGTGGTGCCCAATGTTCCCTCTAAGCTGAGTTAGTGTGAGCTAGCTCACAGGTTTTTAGCCTCTGGCTCACACATTTTTGTCTTAGCTCAGGAGGGATGGCTTCAGAGCAAACTAATTTATACAGTAGCCAAATTACTCGCTCACAACTTTAATGCTACTAGCTCACAAAGTAGAATTTTTGCTCACAAGACTCCACAGCTTAGAGGGAACATTGGTGGTGCCCATGACCCCTTTCAGAAATCTTGGGTCCTGGCAGCTGCCACACCTCAGGCTATGTTGACGCCCGCCCTGTGCATTCATACTAATTGGGTCCAATTATCCACAGAAGAACAAATCCATCCTAATAGCTACGTCTAAGCATATGATAGCACTGGCTGGATGCTTTTGTGATGCTACATGCTGCAAAAGTGGATAGTAAAATATTTATTTGCTCATCAAGACTTAGGGCTGATTTGCCCTGACCTAGATAGGCCAGGCAAGCCCGATCTCATCAGACCTTGGAAGCAAAGCAAGGTTGACTCTGGCAAGTACTTGGAAGGGTGACCTCCAAGGAATACCAGTGGTGCGATGCAGAGGTGGGCTACTCAAGCCACCTCTCTGAAAATGTCCAAGCCTCCAGTAGGGGTCGCCAGACATCACCATGAATTCCAGGTGCGCACACACACAAATCTTAGGGCTGATTCCAATGAAAAGTTTGTACAAACCTCCCTTCACTTGTGAAGGCTCTGGCATATCCAGATTGTGCCACATCAAGTCCCTGTGTATTTTTATGTGTGTGTGTGTGTGTGTGTGCGCGCGCGCGCGCATGCACCTGGAAGTCATGGCGACCTCTGGTGACTGTGAGCCCTACTGGGGGCCTGGAGAATATTCAGAGAGATGGCTGAATAAAGCCTGCCCCCGCCTCCGGACCGCTGGTATTCCAAGGAGGTCTCCCATCCAAGTACTTGCCAGAGTCAACCCAGCTTAGCTTCCAAGATCTGATGAGATCAGGCTTGCCTGGGCTATCCAGGTCAGGGCCCTGTTTAAAAAATTCTGACATGGTTCAGAACTTGAAGGGCTGTGACCTAGACCAGGGGTCCCTTTTTGAGCTTGTAGGCACCACTAGAATTCTGACACAGCATGGTGGGCACAGCCACGAAATGGCTGCCACCACTTACCTTGATTCACACAGTGTTGTGGTGGCACTTTTTAAAAATCTGAAAAGTCAATCACATCTCCAGTGCCTAATCAGAAAATCAGTGCCTAAACAGAAAAGACCCACCTGGCTTCGCTCATTTCCTGTACACACTTGGTGGGTGCTATGGCACCTACAGGCATCACGTTGGGGGACCTTGGATCTAGACCTATGCCATCGTGCATATTGTGCATACTACTAAACTACAGAGTACCTAAGCTGCAGAGTGCTTGGCACTGCATAAAAACTGTTAATGTGAGACTAGTTGTGTGACGATGTGGATGGGGATGTATATTCAAATGCACATTATAAAATACATCCTGTTCAAAGCGGTATAGTCAGTACTGACTATACCAATGGTCTTCGACACATAGGTTAGAACCTTCATGTGGGGTTGTAGAGCCCCTACCTTCTGGGTCATGCTGCTTCTTGGAAAGACCTGATGCTACTTATATGCACAAGAGAGTGAGGCAATATTCTGCTTCTTTGTGCAACGTCACTCATCGGTGGAGACAATCTGTATTTAGTACAGGCAATTGCCTATACTAATGCAAAGACCACCTCCCATGCTTACTAATCTGAATTGAAAGGCTGGGGGAGGGAGCTATAGTTCCCATCAACCTCAGCAATCCAGTGAGTTCTGAGCACTAGCTGGTGGTTTGCATGATGAACACTGCCAAATGCACAGATGTCAGCATGCTCAAAATGTGACTCGTTTTAACATGTTATCAATACACACATGTATTCCTTGAACAAGAGACCAATTAAAATGAGCATTCTGCGCAGGGCAAAGTCAATTTTTGAACGCACTATTTTTGAGGATCAAAGCATCACAAATTATTGTACTGACTGAACTGCCATCGCCAATTTCATCCAATTTATTATGAATGGCCATCCTGGCAATAATACATTTAATCTGATGATCAGTTCCAAAGCATCCAATGACTCCCGTTTTATGGGTGGAAATCTGATGCTGAAATAACACACAGTAAGAGGAACTTGGGTCCATGTTTCCCACAGCAACTTTGGACCATGCCAACTTGTCACAATGACTTGGGGGGTGGGAACAGCTGGGATTGATTCCACCTCCCTCCATAAATGTAAATAATTTGGCTTAGTTGGTGCGTGGGCTGTATCATGGAGATAATCATTCATACACTGCATTCACAGCTGTTTTTCACCAAAATCCTCAAAGGTAGACACTCCAATCCAGAGGCTCCCTGATATGAACCATCCTTCACATCTGGAAGGTCTTTGTGAGCTTTGGAGCCACCCGTGGAGCTCTGGATCCAAGCCAATGTCTTCATTTCTACTAAAATTGTAAATTACAAACATGATTATCACATCTACAGAATTGTCAGGGGCTCCATAAGTATAATCCTGGCACCTCTTTGTCTTGTGCCAGCCAAATTTTGACTAAAATGGCACCTTCTGTGACAAAGAGTCTCTTTCTTCCTTGTATACAGGGCATAAGAGACACTGAATCTGCTTTTCATCGGTTAGCTGATTATACCAATTCCAAGGTACATGTTTACAAATATTATTTGTTTCTTTTACTGCCATTTGCATTCTGAATGCCTTTCATTCCAGGTTTCCATGGAGACTCTCCCACGGCTTCCTCATTAAGAAGAAGTTCTTTTTAATTGATCTTCTAATGTATTGCTTAATAGTGGCTGTTAAGCAATCTTTTGTTTCCAGGTCATATTTAAGGGTTCACATATTTACATAAAAAACGTTTCATTAGCCTGAAACCAGTCATTATTTGTCATTTTCTTCCTCTGTTTTAAATAGCTGAGCTCTCACTGAAGGCTTCCAAATAGCAAATATTTATAGCTCGTAAAACTGCTGTCGGCTTGGCTGCTTTTGTTTTCCTGAGTAAGGAAGGAAATTACAGAGTATCAACATTTTGGTCAACAAAGACCGAATGAAGACGCTTCCCCGAACAGCTTCCACTTCCAAACCAAAATCTGGGAATAATGTGCTAAATACAAGCCAAGGTCAGTATTCGTGAGCGTCACATGTGCTGTTATGTCTATAGAATTAAAGAAATCATTATAAGCAGTCATGTCTGTTAGTTTCACTTTTGTTTTGAACTGGGGCAAAAGAGATGGTGAAGTCCTGCCTCAACAAGGTCTTCGAGAGCTTTAAAAGCAGGGTACAAGTGAATACTGAATTTCAGGGTCCAGGGAAATTGCCTGAAGAATCAAGATTACTTCTGATATAACAATTCGGTTACATGTTATTAATACAGCTATGCTAGTCTGTATGGAAAGAAGTGCTATCAGTCCAGAGGGAACTGCTGTAGATGTCTACTAGTTTATAGTTTCTGTGCAAAACTTGATATTTCCAGAGCTAAGAATCTGGGTTGTGCTTTCCTACAGGTTAGAAGTAGGTCCCCTCATTTCTCTGGTGGAGGGATTTGGGGGACATTCCAGGTATGGTCTGGTTTAAGGGCAAGACTCTGTGGTAAAACTGGCTTAAAACCATAGAGTGTCCTTAAACCAGAGCATCCTGTGCGACCTCCTCAGCATGATGATGTCACTTCTGGGTGACGTCATTATATTGAGAAAATCATGCAGGGATGTGGCTGTTTGGGGGTGGGGTTTCCCATGCCAGCCAGCTGGCTGCTGGCAGGGAGAAGCCCCCAAAACCAGGGGAATCCCTACCCCAACCTGGGGACTGGCAAGCCTAGTGAGAAGATAAGACCAATGTTCCACCAATATGTATGAGTCAAAAATAGCATTCCTAGGTCTCCTGCTATGGCAGAAAAGCTCCCACCAGCACCCTGTGCTTCTTTGTGTGTTGGAAGGATTTTTTTAAATCACTGTTGCTCCCCAGAAAGTGACTAATTGATATCCCACTGCTCTATAAACTGGTGGAAACTCCTAGAGCAATGCAACATCACTTTCCCCTGGAAGTGACATTGTGGCACATGTGATGACAGCACCCCCCCATGTCCCTCATCTCCCACTGGGTGCCAGCCATTTTGTCTGGTTTGGTTCAGCTGTTTGGAGGCATTTAAATCTAACAGCTGAGTGACACGTGGTCTGCCCATCAGCTGTTGGCTGAAATGGCTGGCAGCCATCTCACTGGTTGGTTCCGCTTCCCCCCAGTTCAAAGTGGGGGGAAGCGAAATGGACTGGTGAAATGACTGCCAGCTATTTCAACCTAAGAGCTGACAGGTGGATCTGCCCCACTGTTAGCAGTTGATGGGCAAACCCGCCCTGCTGTTAGATTGAAATGGCTGTGAGCTGTTAGGTTTAAATGGCTGGCAGCCATAAACCCATCGGTTGCACTCCCCCACACACACACTTCAAAGCAGGGGATTCTAAATGGAAAGGTTAAATTGCTGCCAGCCACTTAACCCTTCCTGGGTGACCCCCCCCCCCCAATCTCGCTGTGGCTGGGAGAAAGGGAGTATCGAACCCACCAGAGCAGTTCTGTTTGGGGTCTTTTGGTTCAGTTTGGAGTTCAGTTCAGGGACCGTCCTGAATCCCAAACTGAACCAGGTTGTTTAGGTTCATGCTCATCCCTAGGGGAAAGTCATGAAGCAACTTTATTATCAAAAACATGCAGATAGACAGTCCAAAAAGGATGGGGCTTAATGAGGTTACACTAGTACATGGTGAACCTGGATGGCCAGATTTTTGGATTTTGACAATGTTTGGCCTACAATTGCTTTCAGACTGAGCCCTATTACTTCCCCTGAAGTCATTTCTAGGAGTGAAGAGATATGCCACATTGTCATTAAGGTTTCCTGAAGTCTAGACAATTGCATGAGTCACATTTTTCTTAGACCAGCATCTGGCCTTACTGGATACAGTTCCAGGATTTGGAGCTATTGCCACTCTACTCCAACCCAGGTGCCAAAAAATCAACATCTGAATGGGCAAGTGATTGAGGAAGCAATGGCATGCCTGCTCCCAGTGGCAATGGCCCGGAGCAGCTATCACTAGCAGCTGCCTACTTGGGCAGTATTAGCAGTGCTCAACTCCAGTAGCAGCTGGAGTAAAGTGAGGAGGAATGAGTTGGCAGTGACATGAATTCATGTCAACAACATGTAGACCTTCCTCCCTTGCATCTTTGTACATGTTCAGGTTGCTATTGACAGCATCAGGCTTGGTTCTCCAGGAAAGCCATCCAACTGATTGCCTGAATAAGCACCAAGAGATGCCCAGTGACACACTGCAGTGGTTCTTGTCAGCATCACTTACTGGACCTGTGGAAGAAAGGAGGCAATGGGGCAACAAAATACCTTGACTTGATCCTGGACTTGATCCTTTGCTCTTTTCCCCTCTCTTCTGAACCAGGGGAAAGAAAGTAAAGCAAAGAGTGATAACTGGATTCACCTGCAGGATCCAGGCTGCAATTGAAGTCTAGGGAGGGGCCATGGCTTCCTGACAGCACATTTGCTTTGCACATGGAAGACCCCAGGTTCAATCCCCAGGATCTCCAGCTGAAAAGATCAGGTAGTAGGTGATAAGAAAAGGCCTCTGCCTGAGGCAATGGAGAGCCATTGCTAGTCAGAATAGACAATACCAATCTTGGTAGACCAGTGGTCTGACTTGGTATAAGGCAGCTTCATAACTTGGGGGACTGTGATAGTGGTAGCACTTGCTTGGCATCATTTCCCATAAGAGCTGCTGTGACTCAGTTAGTTTGCACTTGTACTCATGGGCAGGAGGAAAATAGGGCAGGGGTGAGTTGTCTTGGGGCACTGAGACCTTGCCCAGTGTTTGAGGGTATGCACTTGCTAGCACCAGGCCTGGCTTCTACCATGTATGTCTAGGTTACTGCTGCCCTTAATAAAGTATATATGTATCCTCAGAAGTAAAATCCAATTCTAGCTATGTCTTCTCGAGTATACAGAATTCCATCCATTTTAAGACCATATTTCTTTAAACTAGTGATGGGCAAACTTCCCTGCACTAGATTCAGAACTGGGTCAGGCATTACAAGCCTCACTGGAAATGCTTGTAAAAACAAGAGCAACTTTTTAGAGTTACAAATTGTCTTGCAAAGTTGAGTGGACCTTATCTTATCATCATAAAATTACATCTTTTTTTTTGTCCAAGTCTTGGACATTAATCACAGTGCAGATGGAGGTAAGGTTTTGGATTCAATAGAAGCTAAGAAGATTTGGGGGAACAAGAAGAAGTTATAGGCAGACCTAACAGAGACCATACAAAATAACTCGGTATCTATTTCTTTACTGTATTTATAGTCCACGTTTCTCACTATATACTATATATTTACATTTTAACCTGCAGAATTGCTTCTCAGGAAAATTATGTTCGATTTGTAATATGTTTAATTTGCAATGCAGATGCAAACTCTGTGGTATTTTTTTTTAACGAGGCCCAGATTCTAAGGAGTCTAAGCCTGGCTCAACAATAGAGTGAGTTTTTCAAGTCTTAGGAATACAGTTTACAAGATCCCCAACACAGGATTCATCAGTATCAGTACAAACCAGAATACACATGTGGTATATTTAAAGGTGCTACGTGTGCAAAGACTGGCCTTATCAAGGACCCAGGGGTGGTCCATAGAGTGGTGTACTAAAAGGGCTACACTTGCCATTAAGTGTTACTGAAAGCCAAGGAGAATTCAGCATATTGACACCCATGACTGGTGTTGGGTGATGCTATTCCCTCAGCAACCTTAAGCCTGCCCCCAAGCATCTCTGGTGCCCCCCACCCACTGCTGCTTCCTGATGCTGTCTGATGAGAACACAAAATCTCTTTCCCCCTTTGTTTTGATTTTTCATTTTGGGAGTGAATCTATCCCTAATCTGAAAGCCTCCCCAAGCTTCGAGTGAAGCTTGAAAGGTCAGCAGGGAAAGCTGTTAATAAAACAAAATCCCGACTTCTGGTCTGCAGAACAGCAATGGCGGACGCTCTGCCCTCAACCCACATTCAAACAAAAACAGGCATACAAAACACCAAAAGAGAGAGAACGAAGCCGCTGCGTCTATGCGCGCCGCCACCTTGGAAGATATGCCCCGCCTTTGTCCCTGTTCCTTTGTGTTCAGTGCTCATTTTCTTGCACAGAACCTGCAAAATCCCACTCCCCCTTGTTTGGATTTGTGCATCTGCTTTGAAATCAGTCTTTTTAAGCTTGCGATGTCAGTGGCACTGGATTCTGCTGGGCATTCTGTACACTGAACTGGTTGCGCTGGGCTTGAAAAAAATGCCTCCCTTCCTTCTTTTTGTACTGCAGGGATTCTCTGGTTTGACATTAGTCCTCTTTTACTTGCATTGTTAACAGTGACACTGGATTCTGCTGGGCACTCTGTACACAGAACTGGTTGGTCTAGGCTTGCAAATGCTCTCTTGCTTGGATCATGATTCTGTATTTCACATCAATCCTCTAGAGCTTGCATTGCCACAATGGCATTGGTTTCTGCTGGGCACTAATTCATTGCATTTATTCTGCTGGGCTTCAACCCCCCCCCCCCATTTGGAGTGTGATTCTGTGTTAGATATCAGTCCTGTTGAGCTGGCATTGCCACAATGGCACTGATTTCTGCTGGGCGCTTTTTGATTGGACTGGTACTTCTGTGCACTCTGTACATTGCACTGGTTCTGCTGGGCTTACAAAAATGCCCCTCCCCCTTTAGTTTCTACTACAAGGATTCTCTGGCTTGACCTTAGTTCTGTCCAGTTTGCAGTGCCACGGTGTCACTGGTTCTGCTGGGCACATTGCACTGGTTCTGCTGGGCTTGCAAAAATGCCCCTCACCTTCAGTTTCTACTGCAGAGATTCTGTGGTACTTTGATTCTGTTCTGCTGGACAGAATTGCCCTTGCTTTTTTGCTGTTTTTTCCCCTCCATTGAAAACAAGGGAGGAGGGAGCACTGTTTGGGGGGGGGGCTGTAACTTGGACTCTATAAATCCAATCCTCACCAAATTTGGAGGGCAGATAGAGGAGAGACAGCCAGATATTACCTGTGAGGTTGGTATCTCTAGCATGCTGGAGGAACATTTTACCACATTTATTTAGCCTCTAAAAGTTCATGATGGTTTGTGGTTCATGGACTGGGCACACCACGAACCATCATGAACCACATTTTCCCGGTTCATGACCCTTCCTAGTTGCCAGCTCCAGGTTAAGAAATACTTGGAGATTTGGGGGGTGGAGCCTAATGAGGGCAGGGTTTGGGAGGGGAGGGACGTCAATGGAGTATAATGCCATACATTCCTCCTTCCAGCCACCATTTTCTCCAGGTGAACTGATCTCTGTCACCTGGAGATCAGTTGTAATCCCAGGAGATTTCCAGCCACCACCTGGACATTGGCAACTGTACATGATTGATGGTTATCAAAAGCTGCTGAGAGGTTTAGGACCATTAACAGAGTTGCACTCCACTCTATTTCTCCCAGCACAGGACACCCACCAAGGTCACTAAGGTTGTTTCAGTCCCATAACCGGGCCTGAAACTAGATTGGAAAGGATCCAAAAATCTACTTCATCCAAGAATGGTTGTCCATAAATAGTCATAAGAATGGAGTTGTCATTTTAAGCTGTGTGGGTCTCATGCAATGGGCTTTGGAGGCTTTACTAATGGAATTAGGACTATAGGAAGATGGAACAGTCCAGAAGGCACCTTCACATGGTAATAGGTCTGCAATCCACTGCAATAACGCAGGTATCATTACTGTAGGTATCATCTTGCTTTGATGGCCCTGTCTTATACCTTTGTAATGCCATTTTCTGAATTGCTCACACAATACCTTGCTTTAGTCACTTTGTTGATCACATGGATAAATGAAACTGCCTTATACTGAACCAGACCATTGGTCCATCTAAGACAGTATTGTCTACTCTGACTGGCAGTGGCTCTCCAAGGTCTCAGGCAGGGGTCTTTCATATCACCCAGTTCCAGATCCTTTAACTGGAGATGTTAGGGATTAAACCTGGTACCTTCTACATGCAGATGCTCTATCACTGAGCCACAGCCCCTCCCCTGTTCACACGGTTGCTCTCATTTGTCACTGAATGTTGTATTCATTGTGCTATTGCATGGTTCATTGGGTGTCTTACGCTGTGTGATTGCTTTTTTTATCTTTCTTTATTCTGTAATGCACCTGAAGTCTCAGTGAAAAAGGCAAGCGATAAAGTGATAAAGCTTGATCAAAGGATCAAGGTGTTGACTCTGTGGTATCACTGAGATTTATGAACTTCAAAGTAAGCATCATGAATCCTGGCCGATGATAAAGTGACTGTATCTATGAACAAACCAGGTATTAGTGCCATATCTGCCCAGTGTATATCTAATACAAGTAGGCTGGTAAAAGAGACTCATGTCAAGCCAGCAGAAATTAATGTGACTTTACCTTTACTGATGTGTACATTATCATTTTTTTTTTCTAATCCTCTCATCAGTCCACAAGCTGAAAAGAAAGACTACTGGAAAATTTGCAACTCTTTGATAAGCTCCATGAAAAAAAATTAGCAGATTAATTTGTTTCATCCTCTTTTTAAAATTCCCTTCCTCTTCCATCCTTGACCTCTGTGTTCCTTTGCAGAAATAATAGTGTTGACATTATGCTATGATTAAAAAGCTAGACAGCACAAGAATGCAACTTGACAAGATATTTTTACAATCCTTTTTTATGCCATTCTATTGGGATTGAATATTTTTTGAACTTTTGCAAATTAAGTAGAGGCTTCGTGTACGGTATTCCCACACGGTATCCTTTTGTGCTCCCAGTTAGGTCTCTTCTGGTTTACAGCACATGAGTATTGGTTTCCATTTATCTTCCCACTTATAATTTGGTTAAATAGCAATTATTCATGCATAGCATGGGTTTCAAGAGCATTTAAAAAGCTGCATCGCTTTGCCTTGAATGTTAAAAGGTAGGTTTCAAATTATTTATGTAAAGATTACACATTTTAAATTGATTTTCAAGGCATGCGATTGTATTTCCTGAATAAGCCAACATGATAATGAACCGCAAGCATAAAACTGGGCATCTTGTGGTTTAATTATTACTTTTATAGGATACTTTGAAAGTAAATATTTTATCCAAATAATTTTAGGATGGATTCACAAAACCAGTGGAAACAATCCACTTGCCTTTATTTGCTGCTATGCACCTTTCTTTCCTCTCATCCCTGCATTGAACAGACATCATATACATACTGAGCATACTGGACCAGCCATCATGTTTAACATAAAGGTTTTGCAATGCTTCAGGCTGTCAGCCCATTCCTCTTCCCTGTGGCCTACATACAAGTTTATTGTATTGTGGTATGAGATGGCTTTATTTCATTCTAAAAGCCATTATGGAGGGACTAGCGATAGATATTTGGATATTGACAAAGAAGTTGATACATTATTTTGGTTAGAATATGCAAGGAACTATATGGAACTGCAAGGTATCTGAACCTATGATTCTCCAAAGAGTTAGGCTGAGCTGGGTGATAAGACCACAGACATGATAGGACTACATGAATGGAAGAAGAAGAAGATGAAGAAGAGGAGGAGGAGGAGGAGGAAGAGTAGTGGTAGGAGGAGATTGGATTTATAGCCTGCCCTTCACTACCCAAAGGAGTGTCAGAGCAGCTTACAATCTCCTATGCCTTCACACAACAGACACCCTGTGAGTTAGGTGAGGCTGAGAGAGCTCTTTTGAGAACTGCTTCTGATAAAACAGCTCTGAAAGAACTTGTAACTGTCCCAAGGTCACACCAGCAGCTGCATGTGGAGGAGTGGGGAATCAAACCCAGGATTTCCAGTTTATGGCGACACGCTGGTGGACGCATCTCCTGGACCTCCCGGGGATGTGTTCTGCACACCAGAGGAAAGGGGGGGCAACGGGTCACTACCCCCCAGAGCCTTGGAAAAAGGCTCCTAGCCATGGGGCTTTTGAGGGGCGACCGCTTCGCTAGCGCGATGCTGGGGAAGAGGCGCTCCTCCACCACAACAGTCCTGCCACTGAGTGTCCGTATGGATCTAGAGCTGCTGACCAGGACAAGCATTGGAGATTGAGTGTTTTGAACGTGTGCCGAGCGAGGTCATATGACCAACAATAAACAGTGAGTCGCATTAGAGCAAATACGAGAATTTTAAAAGAAAGCTACCCCCTGGGAACGGTGAAAAAAGCGAGCGGGGGAGGGGTCCCTCCCATGTGCATGAACTAAACAATGAAATACTAAGGGGTGTGTGGAAGAAATAGTGTTGAAATCTGTTTTGAGAGACTACCAGAGCGCAGCTAAGCGTATGGGCGTATTTTAGAGACTTTAGCAAGTTTTCATAAAAGTAAACAATCCATAAAGATGGCAAGGAAGAGGGCTTAGAAAGACAAACCAGCAAAAGTGAAACCAGCCAGGATCTTGAGCTCTCGACCGGAAGAGGTCACTGAGTTCTCCAAAATCTTGGCAGATTCCTTGCGCCCTCTGCTGGACCAGATGACTAACAGCTGACAACTCTAAGCCAGAATCTTGGAACTCAGCAGCTCCAAGTGACTGAGACTTTAAAAATAACGGAGCAAACGGCTGGGAAGGTGAAGGAAATGGACTAAAAAAGTCAAGAAAAAGGTGCAAAAGCTAGAAAAGAAACAAGGTTCAGAAGAATCACAACTTTTACAGCTGCAATTGGAGAAAGCAAATTTGGTCCTATGGTTTCAAGGGGTCCCAGAATTAAAAGGCGAGAATCGAAGGCAACTCCTGAGTGAAGCATTAGCCCCAGTTACAGATTTGAAAGTGGAGTATCTTGCAAGCAAAATGGATGTGGTCTATAGGTCCTATTCCATGTACATCAAAAAGAATAATCTGCCTGGGGAAATAATGGTCAGATTCTCGAAGAGGCATGTGAGGGATTCTATCCTGAAAGCAACTACAGGGACACCCTTGAAAATCGGGGACAATACCATCAGGTTTCTAAAAGACATTCCATTTGAAATAAGACAAAAGAGAAAGAAATATAAAGACTTAATCCTATTTCTACAAACAAACAGCATTGTCTACAGATGGTTAATTCCAGAAGGCGTCATTTTCAAACTATATGATAAAAAAGAAAAGATTGACTCTGTCTCTAAAGCATGTGAGTTCCTGAGAGTGCAGCTGAGAGAGACGGCTGAGGTCGAGAAGGAAGAACATGACAGTAAATCCAGTGGCTAATTGGACTCGGTGTCTTCTGACGAGGACTCTCTTTCCGATAAGGGGGCGACTGCCCCCAAGCGTACATATAAATTGAGGATTAGAAAGGATAAGACAAAATGAAGGCTGAAGGACTCTGAATTGTGCCTTAAAACTTTAGTTTTATTATGGGATGCTCTGGGGGTTTTCTTAAACAGTTAAAGCATTGGATAAAAAGAAAAAAAATTAGCATAACCGAATATATTCAAAGTAATACTAGCAATTTAAGATTAACATTTATATAAGCTATTATTATGATCTTCTGTACTTGGGGTTTTATTTAGTAGTGGCTTTCTTTCCTTTCTCCCTAGATGTAGTTACCCCTTCCCAATTTTTCGTTGTTGTTTGTAGTCTATTAAAAAATGCAATAAAAATTCCCCTCCGAGGGGCCTAAAAAAAGGGGGGGAATCAAACCAGTTCTCCCACATTAGAGTCCGTGCTCCTAACCACTACACCAAACTGGTGTAATCCTTCCAATGTCATTTAAAAAAAATGTATAGCCTGGGACACAAAGTACCTACTTTGAGTTTTATGTGCCTGCAGAAGATTTGATGGTTCTATGGACTGAATGAACACTTGTTTGTCACTTCCCTGTGCTCATGATCCTCTCAATGAAAATGCATTTTCTGGTCCAGGGGATCTTTCTGTAGGGATGTATAAAAAATGTTGTGGAGCAGGTTTTAAACTAGCTCCTGAGGAAAAGCCACCCACATATGAAAAGCATCTGATTTGTGACCACATATCCCAATGGAACAGGGTACCCAACTAGCAGGCGGGGCCTGGAGTTCTACTGGAATTACAACTGATCTTCAGACTAGAGACATCAGTTTCCCTGGAGGAAATGGCAGCTTCAGAGGGTGGGCTTCCTGGCATTTTAACCCTCTGAGGTACCGTCCCTCCCCAAACACCACCCTCCAATCTCCAGGAATTTCCCAACTTGTAGTTGGCAACCCTATTCTTTAATTAAATTTTATTGAAAGAGTATTCAAAATTACAAAGTTAATAACAGAAAAAAAATTTTTTGCATAATAATAAAGTATAACATTTATTACAATCTAGCTCAAAGAGATGGGTGGTTAACATCTCTCCCTTATTATAAAAGAGTTTTGGGTGCCAGAATTCTAAAATTGGCCCCTTTAGTGTTAGGCCGAAAAAACTGCCACTCGGAAGACACTGGCTGGGTTCATTGGCTGCTTTGTGCAGTCCCGGCCAGAGTTCCAAGGTCATTTACATATGGAAGCTGATTGGACTACACTCCATTCCACACCTCAAACTCACCCCCCCCCCCGCAAGGCAGTTGGAATTTTCAGTTGGGAGAGGAGAATGATGTCAGCTGCTCCCTAGGCAGAGGCTGTGTGTGTGTGTGGGGGGGGGGGGGTTGTAAAGACAAACAGGCAGATAAACGTTGGCTGATGGTTGCCAACTCCAGGTTCGAACTCCAGGACATAGGGTTGCCAACTCCAGGTTGGAAACTTCCAGGATATTTTAGGGATGAAGCCTGCTGAGGGTGGGATCTGAGGAGGAGGAGGAAGAGGGGGACCTCAGACAGATACAATGCCATGCTGCCCACACTCCAGACAAGCTGTTGCCAGTCTCCAGGTGACAGCTGGAGAGATCTTAAAGCTTTGGTGCTACTTCAAAGTTCCCCAGGAGCCCAAAACAGAGAAGTGTTTTGGAAAATCTTGAGGAATTGTTTGGTGCATTTACGATGGGGCTCCTGGGGAACTATTGTTGCCAATCTTGGCCCAGCAGCCATCAAACCATTCTCTTCAACCCCCTGCTGTGCAGCTGACTTTCCCCTAGGGTTGCCAATCTCCAGGTGGGACCTGGAGATCTCCCACTGCTACAATTGATCTCCAGATGACAGAGATCAGTTCCCCTAGAGAAAATGACTGCTTTAGGAGGGTAGACCCTATGACATTATACCTGCTGAGTCCTTCCGCCCCCCCCCCGCCCAATGCTGCCCTCTACAGAATCCACCCCCCAAACCTCCAGGTATTTCCCTCCTTAGAGCTGGCAACCCTACATTCCCCTCAGTGCCTGTTGGGAGTGGGTGGTGGGGGAGGGGAAGGGAGTGGGCGACCGGAGGCTTCTGCCTCCTGTCTCCGGTCCTGGAGTGGGGGGGGTGGAAACGGACCCGGCAGCCGGAGGCTTGCACCTCCAGTCGCCGGCCCTGGAGTGAGTGGGGTTGAGTGGGGGGAAACGGACCCTGCGGCCGGATGTCGGCCCTGGAGTGGGTGGGGGTGG
>NW_015164213.1:288823-298768 GCF_001447785.1 Gekko japonicus
GTCGCCCGGCCCTCTACAGAATCCACCCCCCAAACCTCCAGGTATTTCCCTCCTTAGAGCTGGCAACCCTACATTCCCCTCAGTGCCTGTTGGTAGGCAACTAAGCTTGGTCCTGTCACCTACTTTGGCCTTTGGGAGAAAACACATTGGGGCCAATCCTGATAGGGCTGCCAACTCCAGATGGGAAATTCCTGGAGACTTGAGGGATGGAGCCTGAAGAGGGTAAGGTTTGAGGAGGGGTGGGACCTCAGACAGGTACACTGCCATAGACTCCACCCTCCAAACCAGTCAGTCTCACATAGGGAACCATTGTTGCCAATCTCCAGGTGAGGGCTGGAGAGCACTCAGTATTACAACTGCTCTGCAGAAGGGAGGGCAGAAGTCAGCTGAAGTCAAAGGGGCAGATAATGGTAGGTTGGTGGCTAGCTGGGAAGGAGATGGGGTTGCCAACTACATGCTGACAAATTCCTGGGGAATTGAGGGGTGGAGCCTGGAGAGGGTGGGGTTTGCAGAGGGGTGGGACCTCAGACAGGTAGAATGCCATAGACTCCACCCTCCAAACCAGCCATTTTGTCCTGGGTAACAATTGTTGCCAATCTCCAGGTGAGGGCTACAGATTACTCACAATTACAACTGCTCTTCAGGTAGCAGAGATCAGTTCCTCTGGAGAAAACAGTGGACTCTGTCATTATACCCTGCTGAGGTCACCACAGCAAATTGACACTGTTTGCCCAAAGCCAGAGCACTGCCCCAGAGCCTCTTTCTAGATCCCGTTGTATTGCTTTCACAACGGGCTTTACTGCTAGTAAAATATAAACCAGGAAACATCTCATTTGATATTGAACATAGTTAAAGCTAGGAAAGTTTGGATAATTTTGATTATGATTATGATCCAATGTTTATAAAGTATTATAGTTGCCTAATGCATATCCAGTATAGTTAGGATCATGAAACTTGTAATATAAGTAAGAAAAACAGAACAAATCAATACATCATTAACATCCAATTCTAGTATGGTAACTTCGTAACAAAGCCATAACTCCATAGTATTTTTGGTTAATAGTATAACTTTTAGAGGTCATGTCCCCTACTGTGTGTTCAAGAAATGGTAGCCGTTTTTCCATTAGATTGGAAAAACCAAGATGAGATGTTGAGTAGGCTATTTTATCTATTTGAAAAATTTAACATACCAGTCCTCTAGGTAAAAGGTAAAGGTTCCCTTGCTTGAAAGCAAGTCGAATCCGACTCTAGGGTTGCGGTGCTCATCTCCGTTTCAAAGCTGAAGAGCCAGCGCTGTCCGAAGACATTTCCGTGGTCATGTGGCCGGCATGACTAAACACCAAGGTGCACGGAACGCTGTTACCTTCCCACCGAAGTGGTCCCTATTTATCTACTTGCAATTTCTTGCTTTCGAGCTGCTAGGTTGGCAGAAGCTGGAACTAGAGACGGGAGCTCACTCCGTCATGCGGCACCCGGGTCTCAAACTGCTGAACTACTGACCTTTCACAGCCTGCAGTTCAGCGTCTTAACCACTTGAGCCACCGCAGCTGCCATCCAGTCCTCTACAAGTGGTAAAATTAGATTCTTCCATTTGAGTGCAATAAGCCAGTATTGTAATTAGTTCTTATTTTTGGAATTTCTTGGTTATTCCACAAATCTAGTAGGATAAGATCTGGTTTCATTTGAATCTGGTAACCTGTGATTAGAGTGATCTGAGAGGGCAACCCTGTTGACAGATTAAATGGTCCAGGTAATCTAGGTGGAAATAGTTTAGAATTCAATAGTGAGATGATGTTATCAGAAATGCTAGCTATTTAAAGGTACCAAAGAGATGTACACATAGTGAAAGTATTAAAAGCAGTAATTAAAAAATGATGTTTATATGAAAATGCTACAAGCCTCCTGTGATTTAAAATGCTGTTTTCCTAATGCAGTAAAATCAGAGAAGGGAGGTGAATAGTTAACTCTGCTCTAGAACTCTGCCATTTCAAGGGAATCTAAAATGAGGGCTCCTGTTTTCTCCTGACAAGTTCCTGGGCAGGGCCCAATTAGATTCTGTCACAGGGTGGGACATTAAGATTTATAAAGCTACAACTATTATTATGCTACTGAGGGCCAGCTCAGTACCTGAAGTGAACTAAGAATTTTGGTGGGAAAAATCTGCCTCAGAGTGGGGAAAGTAACAGAGGGTCTGTCGTACCTCCATACTGAGATAAGAGAACTGGAGTGCTTTGTGTTAAAGGAGGAGATGACTACAGTGGGCATTTCAGAAACCTGGTAGGATGGTGAAGACCAGTAGATACAGCTGTCTCTGGCTGTAAACTGTATAAGATGGACAATAGATTCAGGGCAGAAAGAACTTTTTCATGCAAAGAGACATTAACTTGTGGAATTCACCTCTCTATGTCATAGTTACAGCCACTGGTTTCATTGGTTTTAAACTGAGATGAGGCAAATTCATGGAAGATAAGTCCATAAATGGATACAGCCATGATGGATAACTAGAGCGTCAATCTTCAGAAGCAGTAAGCTGCTGAATACCAGTGCTGGATGCAACAACAGGGGGAGCTTTTGTTCACCATGTCCTGGTTATAGGCCTTCTTATTATAGGCCACTATTAAAGATTTCTAGACATTTTGAAGATATGAAACAAAAGATTTCCCCCCCCCCATGGGGGGATTTGTGGAAAAATTAAATATATGCAACATTAACTTTCTTCTCAAGCTTAAAATTATTTTACTGCTTTAACAGCATAACATTGCATAATTTATAACTGAGTTAGCATGCAAAATTGTACTTTTTGGCATATTCCTGAAATTTAAAAGTATAAACGCTTTCCTTTTTTACAAGCCAAATGATAAGTACATGCAATTCTGAAGAGAAAGGCAGCTGCACCCTATGCTGCTTTAGCACATGAATCTTAATTTTTGGCATCTGAAATGTATGAAAAATAAAGGCAGAAATCGAAAACTTTTGTACTAAACAAAAGATGGTGTATTTGGACAGCAACAGACTCATACAGTATTGCAGTCCTAAGGGCACTTTCCTGAAAGTAAAGGTAAAGGTTCCCTTGCTCGAAAGCCAGTCGAATCCGACTCTAGGGTTGCGGTGCTCATCTCCGTTTCAAAACCGAAGAGCCAACGCTGTCCGAAGACATTTCCGTGGTCATGTGGTCGGCATGACTAAACACCAAGGTGCACGGAACGCTGTTACCTTCCCACCGAAGTGGTCCCTATTTATCTACTTGCAATTTCTTGCTTTCGAACTGCTAGGTTGGCAGGAGCTGGAACTAGAGACAGGAGCTCACCCTGTCCTGCGGCACCCGGGTCTTGAACCGCTGAACTACTGACCTTCCACAGCCTGCAGTTCAGCGTCTTAACCACTTGAGCCACCGCAGCTCCTTCCTGGGAGTAAGCCCCATTGAATAATACAAGAGTTATCATCAAAGAGTTCTGTCTAGGATTGCTGCCACAGTCACAGCATATTTGGATACTGAGTTAAACACTGTAACATGAAAAAGTGAAGTCATTCAACATATGCACTATAACATATTAGCTGTGAACAAAATCAGTCACATTTAAACAAACTCGGTGTTGTGTGTGTGTGTAAAGTGCTGTTAAGTCACAGCTGACTTAGGGCAACCCCAGCAACGGGCTTTCAAGGCAAGCGAGAAGCAGATGTGGTTTGTCATTTGCTTTCCTCTATAATGTCTTCCTTGAAGGTCTCCCTTCCAAAATCTGACAACACTGGGCTATACCATGCCACTTTTCCTCCCTTAAACAAACAATAAAGGTAAAGGTTTCCCTTGCTCAAAAGCCAGTTGAATCCAACTCTAGGGGGCGGTGCTCATCTCCGTTTCCAAGCCAAAGAGCCAGCGCTGTCCAAAGACATTTCTGTGGTCATGTGGCCAGCATGACTAAATGCCAAGGCACACAAAATGCTGAAGTGGTACCTATTTATCTACTTGCAATTTCTTGCTTTGAAACTGCTAGGTTGGCAGGAGTTGGGGCCAGAGACGGGAGCTCCATCACATGGCACTAGGGTCTCGAACTGCCAAACTACAGACCTTCTGGTCTGCAGTTCAGCGTCTTAACCTCTGAGCCACTGCGGTCCCTAAACAAACAATATAGGCTTGCAAATATGTTTTACGTGTCAACAGAATAAACAGGAAATATAATTCTCTAATGCTGTAGACCAGTGGTTCTCAACCTTCCTAATGCCGCGACCCTTTAATACAGTTCCTCATGTTGGGGTGACCCCCAGCCATAAAATTATTTTCGTTGCTACTTCATAACTGTAATTTTGCTACTGTTATGAATCATAATGTAAATATCTGATATGCAGGATGCATTTTCATTGTTACAAATTTTTCGATGGTCTTAGGCAACCCCTGTGAAAGGGTCATTCGACCCCCAAAGGGGTCGCGACCCACAGGTTGAGAACCACTGCTGTAGACTGTGACCAAAACCAGTCCAAAAGACAAAATATTTCACAGGATATTTTTCTTCCCCTCCAATGCTCTTCCAGTTTTCCAGTTTTGCTGAACTAGATGGGCCACTGGTCTGATCCAGAAAAGCTACCGTTATGTTTCCATATCTATAAATAGGTGTTTTCCCATTTCTTCTTGTTTTCATATTTTGTTCATGGGATCTTGTCTTGCTTGTTGTTTTTTCTCCCTTCGCTGGTGTCTCCGATATGTTGCTGTCTTTTACAATAAAATTTATACCATGCATGTGGTACACTTCATGGCACTTCAAGTTACAATTTTCAGATGAAACCCTGTGACTTACTGCAACAGGAGTCTGAATAAGAAGAAGAGTTGTTTTTTATACCCACTTTTCTCTGCCTTAAGGAGTCTCAGTGGGTTACAATCGCCTTGCCTTCCTCTCCCCACAACAGTCACCTTGTGAGGTAGGTGGGACTGAGAGTGCTCTGAGTGAACTGTGACTGGCCCAAAGTCACCCAGCAGGCTTCTTGTGGAGGAATGGGGAATCAAACCTGGTTGTCCAGATTAGAAGCCACTGCTCTTAATCAGTACACCACGCTGGCTGACGTGGGAAGCTAATTAATATACAATTTGACCCACAGTCAGTTCCAACCAGGGAACTCAGATTTGCCAGATTTACAAGGCAGCCTTAAATGTGTTCACTTAGAATGAACTGAGTCCATCATACATATGCTTGGGATCAAAACTGAATACAATGTGTTCAATCCTGAGTTTACAGAAAAGGGCCCCAGAAAGGGTCAAGAAGTGACAGTTAGAACCAGACATGGAACAACTGATTGGTTTAGAATAGGAAAAAGACGCCTGCTCCTTGGGAGGAAACCGATGGCAAACCTAGACAGCATAATAAAAAGTAGAGACATCACCCTGCCAACCAAAGTCCGCATAGTCAGAGTGATGGTATTCCCAGTAGTAATGTATGGCTGCAAGAGTTGGACCATAAGGAAGGCCAAGCACCGAAGAATAGATGCTTTTGAACTATGGTGCTGGAGAAGACCCTTGAGAGTCCCTTGGACTGCAAGGAGACCAAATCAGTCAATCCTAAAGTAAATCAACCCTGACTGTTCCCTGGAAGGCCAGATACTGAAGCTGAAGCTCAAATACTTTGGCCACCAAATGAGAAGGGAGCACTCACTGGAGAAGACTTTGATGCTGGGAAAGATTGAAGGTCAAAGAAAAAAGGGATGATGAAGTATGAGATGGTTAGACAGTGTTACTGATGCAACAAACATGAAATTGAGCAAACTCCGGATGACAGCGGAAGACAGGAGGGCCTGGTGTGATGTGGTCCATGGGGTCGCAAAGAGTCAGACTTGACTGTGCGACTGAACGACAACAACCCCATAGTATTCTCCATAACTATGTATGGGTCTGAAAGTTGGAGATGAAGAAACCTGAAAGGAAGAAAGTGGGTTCATTTGAAATGTGGTGCTGGAGGAGTGTTTTATGGATAACGTACACTACCAAAAAGAAGTGAGTTCAAATTAAGCCTGAACTCTCCCTAGAAGTTAAAATGATTAAACTGAGGTTATTGTACTTTAGTCACATTATGAGAAAACAAGAGTCTCTGGGAAGGACAATAATACTAGGAAAAATTGAAGGCCACAGAAAAAAGAGCAAGACCCAACATGAGATGGATTGACTCTATAAAGGAAGCCACAGCCCTCAGTTTGCAGGACCTGAGCAAGGTTGTGAAGAAGAAGAAGAGGAGGAGGAGGAGATTGGATTTATACCCCGCTCTTCACTACCCAAAGGTGTCTCAGAGTGGCTTACAAACTCCTTTCCCTTCCCCTCCCCACAACAGACACCCTGTGAGGTAGGTGAGGCTGAGAGAGCTCTGACAGAAACTGCTCTTTTTCAAGAACAGCTGTGCCAGAACTATGGCTTGCCCGAGGTCATCCAGCAGCTGCAAGTGGAGGAGTGGGGAATCAAACCTGGGTCTCCCAGATCAGAGTCCGCGCATTAACCGCTATACCAAACCACTACACCAAAACAATAGGATGTTTTAGAGGTCATTAATTAATAGGGTTGCCATAAATTAGAAGCAAATTGATGGCACTTCACACATGCACCCCTTAAAATTATGACAATACAATTCATTGATATTATAAAAACAGTTAAAGGACAGAAATTATTTGAGCCCATTAAAATGGCTTATCAAAAGTAAGCAGGTTATAGATAAGGAGCATCTTGCTCCAGATTACTTCAGTTTCCCATATTTATAGGTTTTCAAAATCAGCTTCAAATAATGGCTAGCTGACTCACCTAACTTGGCTCACATGCTTGGATGATTATCCAATAACTTTACATACAAAGTTATCTATAGTTAAATATTTCTTCCATGATATAAAAAGGCTATGTTAGCTCACTCATGCTGCCTTTATTATAACAAAGAATACAAAAAATAGGGATTAGAAGTTTCTAATATAGCTATCTGTTGGACTCCAACCAATATACCCATTGTTGAACAATATCTTCACTTCTGTTAGATATTTTTGCCATTCTGAGATGCCTCACACTTGGGCCCAGATGTATATATGATCTATTTATGTTAATGATGTTATTTCTAATCTACCAGAGTCCATATTAATTTCTGCTCCTTTGGGGTATGGCACAGTAGAGTCCACCCTCCAAAGCAGCCAGGGGAACTAATTTCTTTAATCTGAAGATCAGTTTTAATTCCAGGAGACCTCCTACACTGAGAGTATTTAACATGAATAAAAGAAGTGAAGCATCCTTACCAATTATCTCTAGGCAGGTGGTTCTGTCTCCTACTGTCTCTTCTTCCTCCCCATCTATGCAGCTCTGCCCACCTTCCAGCTAGTATAAACAAATGTATCCCCTCTACCTATCAACCATGGAGGAGTCTGTCTCCTTCCCTGTCTGCCCTGCCTGTCTACTAACAAAACTATCTCCCGACTTGCCTAGCACACGTGCATCTCCAAATAACAGCATAACTCTGGCAATCAATAAATGGTTATGTAGAAAACCCCTCCTCAAGCTAGTGCAAAGTGGGAAATAGAAAGCCTGAAGACTGATATGCCAGCAAGGATGAAAGGGCACAGTGTGAACTCTCAGGACTGAACCAATGAAATGCTGGGAGTTTTGTATATACCACTTCCAAGAATTCATCATCAACAATACTTGAATATAGGATCTTACAGGCAGAAAGAAAGTCTTCTCTGGCTGACCCAGTCCCCCTTCCTTAATTTAACACATTTGTTCATCAGCCCAAGCGCCATAGTCCCGGACTTTCCCGCTTCTGTTTTTTGGGGGAAAATGGCTCTCCTAGAATTACTTTGAGCTGAATTCTCTCTTTCACTTCTTCTGATCTTAGTGGTTAACTCAGGGCATACACATTACCAATGCACAACATTCAACTGCCTCAGGAAACTTAATCTACTGCCATTAATACCTAAGGATGTTGCTTACCTGTGTTCTCTATAATTGTTGCATTATTTCCCCAACCTACACACACTAACTGCTCATTCCCCCCCCCCATAAGAACAATTCTGTGCCACTGAAAAAGCCTCCGAGGAGAATGGAGCAAGGGTCCTCCGTGCAACTTTGTGTAGCCTTAAAGCTGAAATTCTCAGGATGAGCCTTTTACAGGACTGAAACTGAAGCAGAGAAGGTGAATGACCCCCCCAGTGTCTTATTTCACATGAATACAAGGTCAAATCCTACCTATTGTATGCTGGGGGGGGGGATTACGGAGTTTAAATAAAGGAGGAGAGAGGAATAGCAACAGTGCAATTTGCCTACCAATAGCACTGCAACTTTAGTTAAACCATTGTATGTGTGGGAGTATTAAGTTTTACATGCACATTTCAATAATAATAATAACAATGGATGTGAAAGGAAATTAGAAGTACATTTCACAGGCCCTGGATAGTTGTGCTGTATTTGGCAGGTTACTTTATCCTTTAATGGTGACCCGGTATACAAAAACAAAAAGGGGCTCATGAAATTGCAAAAGGTGTGGAGAAAGGAAGCAGAGAGGAATTGTCCCCTTGCAGTCAGGAAGGGAGTAAAGAAGCAGACACTCAAACCTGGAATTAAGCAGGGCAACAACTCTGTTAAAGGGACATGACACACTGTGCTAGTGGCTCAGTTCAGGTATAACATAACACAATGGTTTCTTTTAACTGGGTTTAGTTTGTGGAGCCATCTTTGGGTTCACAGACAGTCATCCAAATCTGGGTTTGCTGCAATAGATGCTAGCTTCAACACCTTGGCTGTTTTTCCACTTGTCTGGCAGAATCCTGGCATAAATTGCTGCATGAGTGGTATCAGGAAACATGCAAGGGTAGAGCTAGGATGTCCATGTGTATGACCCATGAAACAATAGTTGTTTTTAATAAACTAACTTTGAATCATGAATCCTGATTTAGCATACCCTAACTAATAGGTAGTGGAGTGCCCTGTGTTTATGACCTCACATTAACACTTTTCTCTCAAAAATTAGAATTTGGTGTGCCTGATGTTGAGGGCTACCACATGCATTGGATTTTAAATGTAATTTTAGCAATACAAGCTTGCATGCATTGAGAAGCATGGTTACAGAATGGAACATTTTTGCCTCCCCTTCACATTGTAGTGTCCTCAGTATGTGAAAATACTGTCTATCATGGAGTATAGGAAACACCAAAGAAGAGTGCTGGATACAAAGTGAACATCTACAGCGAAAGAAGCAAACTGATAGGGAAAGCCTGTACCTTCCACTGGCACAACTGTTCTTCTGATTGTGAGAAACAGTCATTGATACAAGCTATGTAACTGAAATGTGACAAATTCATATCTGCTCAAAACACATACTCACTTGTCAGGAAGCTGAATGTGGCTGCAGCTTTCTCATGAGTACACATATTCCACGGCAACCTTGCATTTACTGCTGCATAAAGTATAAAATGAAATGGTATTTGGGAGTGGTAGGATCCATTATTTAATTTTCGTTTGGAGGGACCCCCCCCCCTTTATCCTGCCATTCAGGAACCTGCCTGAGGTGGCCTACAAAATAAAAATAATAAAAATAATAATTATCTCCTGGAATTCATTGCTATGCTGTTGACCACTTAAACAGATGGTTTTCGAAAGAGGACAAATTAATGAAGGTCAGGTCTATCTCGGGGCATTTATCTTGAGAGCTAAAAATGGGACTTTGATATTTAGAGGTAGCTTATCTCCAGTTATCAGATGCAGGGCACGGGTAATAAAGGAACACTATCATCCCATCCTTCTGACCTTCCCAAGGACATCTCATGGACCTCTATTGAAAGGTAAGTGCTACTCTAGATGGTTCTTTTGGACCAGAAGCCTGAAAGTGCTTATGTTCTTGAAGATTGCACAGGAAGGGTATTACTTGACATTGCTGATGACACCAGGGTAATTTGCAAACTGATGGAACAAAGTTTACTTAGGAAGCTTTAAATTTTCCAAGG
>NW_015164213.1:298826-322570 GCF_001447785.1 Gekko japonicus
CTCAAGGTACAATTAGTATGATAACTTCCCGTAATTTTGGTGAGCCATCACCCACATTTTTGCAGGCAATATGAAATAGAAATATTTAAAAGTGTGACTACTTTTATAGTATCAGCTTTTAAAAACCTCCCTAAGTTATTTTAATCAATATACTTGTTTTAAGTAAAAGCCATTTAATCTCTGACTTATACATTAACCTTCCATTAAGTATTAGGGAAGAAGTTAAATGCACCTTAGTCAATAATGCTAATGTAAGAACCATTGTACTACCTATAGAGAAATGCGTATTCATATTATGTTAAAGTGGCTGTCCTTAACGATTAGCCATTATTTGTCAGGAAGCTGATAATAAATTTGAAATATTCTGTAAGAAAATGAATTATAATGTTGCAACTGAGTTCTCTGCACTGTAATAATTTTGAAATGAGGTCATCTACTTCTTCTGGTCAGTGCTTTTTAAGGCAATGATACCAAAGTGATGAAGATACCCTTGGTGATACTTTAACCTCACCCAGCAATTTCACATCTTGGTCGGTAATAAATGAGCCTGCTAATTGAACTACATTAAACTGAAATCTATGAATCTACCCTAAAGTAGGCAGTAGAACTGCTAACCCAAGAGTGCCATCCTTTGCCTTTCAGAACTGACTATAATCTGAGACGAAGATGTAAGGATCGCATTTCAAAATTGTTAGTGTGTTGTTGGTTTGCTGTATACGATGGCAATGCCTTTATCCTATCTGCATATGTACTTTGAACAATTTTGAGTACACTGTCATGCAACATCAGAATAATGTTTATGTTTGGCGCTTTTTTTGTTATGGCCATTCATTTGCTAATTTATTATTTCACCAGGCTTAAAAGTGAATGGCTACATAAACTCCAGATCTGCATCTAGATACAGGAATCACTGAAATAATTAGAAAAAAGTCTACTGATTGATGTATTTCTATTACTGCTCCAGAGTCTAAGACAACAAAATATAGAACCTGTCTAGATATAGAAAGTGTCTCATGAAGGACATATTTCTTAGCCAAAACTAGGACAATTTTCCAACTTGAATTTATATGTGTTCTCCCCCCCCCCCCAAAAAAAGAGCCAGACATGCCAGCCCCATAGCTATTTCCCAAATTAAAGTCTAGGAAGAAATGTAAAAATATTATATTTTTCATTCCTTTTAAATGTTTATTTACACTTTAGTATTTTTGTAGATTATATTATCTATGCATATTTTATAGTTACAAGCAGGGGTCATTTCCTGCAGGAGCGCACAGGAGCGGAGCTCCGGCAGTAAGAAGCCCAGGAGGCGGGCACATGCAACAAGCCCCACCCCCTGCTCCCAGCAGCCCTCAGTAGGGCCATGAGGAGCAAGAAGCAGCCAGGTAAATTGCAGAGGGCCCCACCCGTCCACCTTCAAGTACAAGCTCTCCCTCCTCTGCGAGGACAGATCTGCACGTTTCCCCCCCACACTCAATAGCTAGCAATCCAAAACAGTCCAGTGGAGCTGAGTGGTGGGTGTTGCCTTCTGACACATTTCCGGTGATGTCAGGGGATGTGGCATATGCAAATAAGTTATGCTAATAAGTTATGCTAATGAGCTCCTGGACCTCTTTTTCTACGAAATTACCCCTGGTTACAAGAATACAAGAAGGTGTCTTACACTAAATCAGACCCTTGCTCCATCAAAGTTAGTATTATCTACTCAGACTGGCAGCAGTTTTCCAGGGTCTCAGATCACCCACTACCTGATCATTTTAAGTGGAGACTCTGGGGATTGAACCTAGGATCTTCTAGGATGCCAAGAAGATGCTGTACCGCTGAGCCACAGCCCCTCCCCCTTCACAGGAAGAGTTCGGTGCCAGGAAAATTAAAATACTGTGGAAAATGAAGAAATCTTGGTTCAGATTGCACAAGGGAGAAGTGAACCTTATATGAGTTTTTTTTTCTGGTTGGAACAGTATGATGTAGTGTTTAGACTGCTGGACTAGACCCAGGACAACAGGGTTCAAATTGCCACTTGTCATGAAAGCAGCTGGATGACCTTAGGCGGGCACATCATATCCTCTCTTGGCCTCGTTTACTTCACAAGGCTGTTAGTGTTGTGAGGATGAAACAGTGAAAGGCAACCCATGTGTACAAGCACAAACCATTTACACAATTACTCCCTGGATTAAGGCCAGAATAAAACAACACACTATATGGCCAGGGACCAGCATACCTTAGAGACCGCTGCTCCTCATTTCAGCCCTGGCCCCCACCTGGTGGAATGAGCTCCCATATGAGATCTGGGCCCTGCGGAATCTATTACAGTTCTGCAGGGCCTGTAAGATGGAACTCTTCCACTGGGTTTTTGGCTGAGGCAGCAGGTGTCCGTCTTCCCTCCTGGCTGCCTGCCCTCCAGTGGCCTGGACCCCAATATCGGGGCACTGCTGAATTTCAGATAAGTTGATTAACATTGGAACTAACTGTTGCATGGGATTTTAGGATTTTATTGTTTAGAGAGCCAGTTTGGTGTAGTGGTTAAGTGTGCGGCCTCTAATCTGGGAGAACCGGGTTTGATTCCCCACTCCTCCGCTTGCACCTGGCTGGATGACCTTGGGCAAGCCATAATTCTGGCACAGCTGTTCTTGAAAAAAGAGTAGTTTCTGTCAGAATTCTCTCAGCCCCACCTATCTCACAGGGTGTCTGTTGTGGGGAGGGGAAGGGAGAGGAGTTTGTAAGCCGCTCTGAGACACCTTTGGGTAGTGAAGGGCGGGGTATAAATCCAATCTCTTCTTCTTCTTAAATTATCTTTTAATGGTTGTTTTAATGGTATTATATTAAGAATTGTTGTAAACCACCCTGAGCCCACCCATGGGGAGTGCCGTATATAGAAAGAAAGAAAGAAAGAAAGAAAGAAAGAAAGAAAGAAAGAAAGAAAGAAAGAAAGAAAGAAAGAAAGAAAGAAAGAAAGAAAGAAAGACTACATTAGCATTAATCATGTAATTGTGTTTTCTTGTGCCAGACCCAGGTCTGGTCAAAGCAAAAACAGACCAATCTCTTACAATGCAATCCTAACTAAAGTACCGCCCTTCTAAGTCCATTGAAGTCAGTGGTCTTAGAAGAGTATAACTCTGGTCAAAGAAGTACACTGCTAGAGCATATCTCACCTGGAAGTCTTCACAACAAGGCCAGGAATTATTGGGGAGGGGGGAACACTGCCTATAGACATATAAAGAGACTCCCAAGTTGTAATGGCTAGTTTACTGGCACCTCCCTTTTCGGTTTCTCAGGCCCATATCCCTCAGGTCACCTTCACCATTTCAAGACCCACTGTGGACTGTAGCTTTAATAGTTGTAACCCATTTATGGTGACTCCAGCAAGGTAGTTTGCCATTGCCTTCCTCTTCAGAGTCTTACTTGGTGTCCTCCATCCAAGTACTGATGCTGCTTAGCTTCCAATCTTTGATGAGATCAGGCTATCTCATATCATTCCACATCCTGTAGCTTTAATAGCTAATATCAAATAAAAAGAGAGAAGGAAGAGGTGGGAGGAACATCCTATGACGCATCTGGTATAGAAGAAATGCAGATGGTGAAATGTTTTACACAATAGTTCCCCGCTTTAAAAATAATAAAATATAATAGTAAAATTAAATTAAAGTTTTAAAAACCACACCACACTCTTAATGTTCCTTCTGCTGTTAAATCCTTCTTAAGGCTTACTTATGTTGAGTACGTGAATCTCAAAAAAGGTTCCTCTTTAAAAGTGCTGTTATTAGAAACTGACCTGCATTTGACAAAGGCACACAAATGGCCCTGGGGGGGGGGGGGGGGATGACTCTGATCACAGGACTACTTCTTTCATCAGGAGACAGGAAAGTCCAGGAAACTGTGGGACTGAGATGTGGAAGGAAATGGAGCCCCTCTCTCCCACTTCCACCTGCCATTCAAACAGAGATTATTTTTTTTTAAAACCTATTTGAGAATACTTAGAAACACAATTCATAGTTCCACCTAATGAAATTAATTGGAATCAAAAGAGTTTAACTTTATTTGGCACCCTATTTATTGTCTATGTATCCTAACCATCTTGCTACCAAGCCACCAGATAAACAGGCTAGTCTGACACTTGGCAACCCGCCTGTGGTAACACCCATCTAAAAAACAGACAGAAGCCAAATGGTTCCTGCCTGGCATTTCCCCCCATCAGCTGTGAGCTTCAAAAAGCCAAGGCTGGGGACTGCCATGTGGATAAAACACCAGGTAATACAGGCATCTGCACTGAAAAGCAGAATTCAGGTGAAACCCCCCTGCACACACCCACCTGTTTCCAGTGGTGTTTTTGTGGTTCCACCTGTGCTGTGTATCTTTTCATACACACAGGTCCTCAGCCATTGACACTGTAGCATCTTCTGAGCTGCAGTGGGTAGGGGTGCTTCCAGTTCACCCTTTAGTTCTGAAAAACAGTCAACAAAAAGAAGACTCTGGTAGCTTCAACAACAGGCCTCTTAGAGTTGCCAGGTCCTCCCACACTGCGGTATCCTCCTGCGGGGGATGAGGGGTTAGGGTTGCCACATCCAGGTTAGGAAACTCCTAGAGATTGGGGGATGGAGCCTGGGGAGGACAGGGACCACACTGGGGTACAATGTCATAGGCCAAGTTCAGACTGGCAGTTTGGCCTTGCAGGCAAATGTTTCAGTAGCGATTCAGTAGCGGATTAAAGGGGCAGGTTCATACAGGCACATCTGTCAGGTGTCCCCCAGCCATACTCAAGCCATCTTGTGCTGCTTCCCTCCTGAGTTTAAATGATACCAGGTGAAAGGGGTAGCGAACCATGTGTAAAGCGGGTTGATTTCAGTTCCCTAAGGCACCAGCTGTTTCCCCCGGCAGGCGCCGTCGGGGCATGCGTGATCATGCCCTATTTGCCGCTGTGCACATGCACATGGGCGCATGCAGCCCAGTGTGGAAAGAGCCGCTAACAGCCTGCCAGGGCGGCCCAACAGTGTGAATGCTCCATTGCGCTTCCTCCACGGTATCCTCCTGCTTCATTCGCTGCGGTGTGAACGGGAATACCGCAACCAAGCTGTTTCGGGTCTGTTCCGGTTTTTCTTTGCCACGACTCCCTAGTGCTTCAAATTGCCAGTCTGAACGCGGCCATAGAGTCCACCCTCCAAAGAATCCATTTCTTCCAGGGGAACTGATCTCTGTAGTCTGGAGATGAACTGGAATTCTGGGGGATCCCTAGTTTCCATTTGGAGGCTGGGATCCCTAAGGTCTCTATAGCTTTCTACTGGGAGAAAATGTCTACTAAAAACAGCCTCTGCATCAAACATAAGACCCAAGTGAGTCCCTTCTTATGCAGGCTTTGAGAGGAAAAAAGAAATTAGTTCTTGAGGGTGCACTTAAAGCTACATATAAGCACACGTGCATACATTTATTATTTATTTATTGGGAAAGTTTATATGCTACCACCACCCGAGACCTGCTCAAGACAATTTACAGCTTAAAACACAGCCTCTAACACTTACTCCATGGCTTGCAGAGAGATTCATTCAGAATTACCATGAGCCATAAGAGCCATGTGTACTTCCATCCCTGGCATCGGGCTTGAACCTCTGGAAGCCTCCTCTGGCAACAGCTGACTCAAAGTGAGAACCACCTGCTAACCAGCAGCCTAACTGGGCAATGGCCTTGCTCACTTTCCTGGAGCCACACTGCGGAACCATGCTCAGATGAGCCTCGTGTGCTGAGCCACTGAGTATCACTGCTCTAAAAACAAAGCCATTAAAAATAGTCATCACAGGTGAGCCTTGTTGAACGTCACAGGTGCATATGGGAAAAGACAGGAACAATCCACTTGTGTCAGTCTCTTCTGCCGGGATAGGGTTGCCAGCTCTGAATTGAGAAATTCCTGGTGGTGGAGCCTGGGAAAGGTGGAGAGTGGCAAGTCTATGTTGTTACTACATAGAAGCTATCTCACTTACAAGCTTCATGACTGGGCAAAAAATTGAATCCAGCTGTCTAGCTTTTCCTAGACTGAGTCGCAAATACTTCTTATTAGATCAGCTTCTGTGCAAAATACTGCAGTACTCAATGCATCCCATTTCCCAGTTTTTATATTATATATATATAAATTTTCCCATGGAAATTAAACAATTAAGGGGGAAAACTGAATATATTGGAAAGATTACTTGCTTTATACATGTGCTTGCATAGCATCTGGAAAGCTCCACTTTCAGGTGACGTACAGACAGCTAGCTTGTATTCCAGCTTCTCTGCATCCCTTCAATTAGTTACTCCAGCCTCCTCCACCTCTAGCTGCCCTTGCTTTAGCTCTACAGCTACTTCTGCTGACACTATGAAAATGTGTCCTTCACACATTGAAGCCATACAAGTGCCAAACAGATAAAGCATCTCTTCATATAGCCATGATCAGTTAGCACTTTATTTTATTTTATGGTTCTCAAAGCACAAACTGAATGCTCTAGTAAAAGTCAGTTAAAATAAATACCTTTTGGTTCATACTTCATGCACAGAAATCCATCCATTGTATTCCATTGCCATCTTGAAGGACAGGTGAGTGCAATGTGCCACAATCACTCAGGAACATGCTGTGGGACTTCCTAAGTTTAAAAAAGTATACATTTATTCAAAAGAAACAAAGAAAGATACACAATGCCTTATCCAGTCCTTCATAGCATCTTGCCTAGCCCACTTACCCAGAGCCAACAGTAAAACCTGGTCTGGAAACACTCCAGATTATTAAGCCCCAGAACTATAATAAAACATGCAATGGACTTCTGAATATTATGCTGAGCACAGCCATATGTGACGCTTGTACATAAATAAACTAACATTAGGATTATTAGGATTATTAGGATTGCTAGTAGGATGGAGTGGTTTTGAAACTGATTCTTAGAGCCACTTTGCCTTACTGGAGCTCTTGCACCACTTTACCTAATCGTGCATTATTTGTCTGCCATGGTCGAAACCTTGTCAGGGTCCAAACTGATCATAAATATTTCCAGGTAAGCTTATGACTTTTATCTGTATTCATGCACTCTTACCTGCAGTCTTATCTGTCCCTTTCCATCTGACCAATGGTGCTGCCACTCTTGAAAGCACATACCCTGGAAGTCTGGTTGATCTCTAAAATGCTCCTGGACTCAAATCTTCTCTTCTACTGCAGACCAACATGGTTCCCAACCTGAAAGGATCTGTACTCATATGGCTCTTCTTTCCAAGGCATTTTTAAAACCTGACTTTTGTTTTTTTATTTATTTCATACATACGCCATGTTCCCCCAAATGGAGACCCAAAGTAGGTTACATCACTCTCCCTTTTTCCATTTTATTCCCATAATTACCCCGGGAAGTAAGTTTCAGGTGGGCAGCCATGTTGGTCTGAAGCAGCAGAACAAAATTTGAGTCCAGTGGCACCTTTAAGATCCTGAATAAAACTTTGTTGGTCTTAAATGTGCCACTGGACTTAAACATTGCTCCTGTGAAGTAAGGTAGGCTGAGAGTCTGTAACTGGCCCAAGATCATCCAGAAAGCTTCCATGGTAGAGTGGGGTTTGAATATGGGTCTTCCAGATCCTAGTGTATGTCACATCCCAGAAGGGGCCCTGGTGGGTGGCCCCCATCAGCTGTCTTGCGACGGACTAATGCTAAAGGCCCTTGGAGCCTCAGAACAGGAGGAGAGGGGGTTATGGTCACCTGGGTCCTCTTCCTCCCCAGCTAGCTGCTCCTTTCTCACAACCTGGAGTTCAGCTGCCAGTTTCTCCCTTTAGACCCTCCCTATGTCCTCCCTTACCCTGCTGGCACCTCCCCTTGACTGGGTCTGCTTCCTGCCTCTCTACCTGGGATTACTGCGATTGGCCTGGAGCTCTCCCATCCCTCTCTTCCTCCAGCTACCCCTCAGTATCTCCCTGGCTTGCCCTGATGTGGAAGGGGCCAGAGAAGCTGTGGTGGGGAGGGAGCAGGCCATGGTCTGTCTGCCAGGTGCACATGGCTGTGGGTCCTGTGCCAGTGATCCTCCCTTGCTTCTGCCCTGGGGACCTGGCACACCATCCTTACCCAGCACCTGCAACACTGCGCCGAGCAAGAAGCATGCTGCCAGCACCTCCCTTTCCAAAGAGAATGCTGGGCTTGTGGGGTACTCCACTGGAGCTGTGACACACCCAGTTGGAGCTGCAGGAGGAAGCCGTGGCACTGGAGATGCTGACTCATTACCAATGCTGATTTCTCCATGCCTACTACCCCTCTGCATATCACACCTAATCCAATCATGCCACTATTATAATTCATCTGCTATTATCATATGGTGTCTGAAATCACTCTACTCTCCAGTTATAAGGACAGAAGGACTCACATTCTAGCCTTACCTGAAGAAGTGAGCAGTGACTCACGAAAGTTCATACCCTGTCACAATTATTTTTAGTCTAAGGTGCTACTGGACTCTTGCTCTTTTCTACTGCTTCAGACAGACTAACATGGCTTGATCTACTTCCCACAAGTGAGCAGGCTTAATAACAAACTCAGTCAAGCCATCACAAGCCTGGGGCTGTGTGAATGGGCTACTTAGGCCTCTGCAACTTGTGAGCTACTAAGCTGAAAGGTTGACCATGAAGGGATTTGTCTTACAACTGTAGTGTGTCCATGTGCCTCTAGCTTTAAGTGAGCCTGCAACAACTAGTTCCCACCCCCCCCCCCTCAAAAAAAGACTCAAATAGAAGAGGCCTCATTTTGGTTTTGTTAAAATTGTTGAGGTTATTGTCACTTAGTGTGTATTAGAGTTCTCCATGAGAAGAGTTCTTTCCCAGTTGGAATCAACAAGGAGACCTCTTTCTGAAGATACCAGAGCCTCCTTCATCTTGACTATGGAGAACTGAAGGATGAATTGTAAGCAAGATAGGTAAGGTCACCACACCATGCCTCTGAGAACATTACAATAACTGTTAAATACCTATTTTAATTGCAATATATAAGCCATTTCTACATTGAGAAAATAAGAGGCTGGATTGTCAGTATTCCTCTGAGGAGGGGGGTGAAACAGTTGATTTCCACCTGCCGCTGCAGATCCCTATATGTACTGTTCCTGAGGATCCAGTGACTCCCAGGAACCGCTTTTCAGGGAACACAGAAAGAACAATTCCATAAAAAGAGTAACCCTATGAAAGGATCCAACCCCAACTATGAAGGAAACAGCTAAGAATGTTTTCCCCCCAGTGAATCCAAACATTATAATTTCCTTGAATGAATTATACTATTTCTTTGTTGCTTAAAAATGCTGTTCAAGGTGATTCAGTAGCCTAGTCCAGGTAAGAAGAAGAAAGTGGGTTTAAGACAATTTAGAGCCATTTGGTTGTATAGGAATAAAACATCTAGAAAGGATACCATTTCCTACATTCCTGGACTTACCTGAAATTTGGCACAACTCTTTGTGCCAAGTTGCAATGCTTTACTATTTGTCTCTTCTCCACATAGCTTCACAGTGCCTATTTCTTCTTTACCTTCTAACACCATTACTTGTTCATAAATTCCATTTGTGCTTTACCTTTTGCCTCTGTGGACTTAGCAGATGATGTAAAGGAATCATTCCTCTCACCTCCTCCGTTCAAGGGCTGTAAAGCATTAAATGCCAGACAAAGACAACATTCAGGTTTCATAAATCCAGTTAACATGCCAGATGTAAAATCAGTTGCCTGTGGTAGAAATATAGTTTCATAGTTTAAGGTCGGAAACATTCTAATTGCCTAACCTGATGTCCTTCTGGATGGTAAGGTGGGTTGGAGACTGAATCCATGGAAAGTGTGGAATTCATCTGAAGGAAGTTATATAAAGGTCAAGTGCTTTTCCCCACTAATAACTTCCTCCTTTAGTTCAGTCCCCATCTATAATCTCTGTTGTAGCATTTTCTTACAGCAGTCTGAGAAAGAGAGTTAAGCTCTGAATCCTTTCTACAAGTGAAGCTAAAAATACCTTCTAAATGTGAATGTTGATTATGTGGCATACAACATGGGAGATGTCCAGTTTGCAGTTTAAACAAATTGCTACTTTGAAAGCATACAGTCTTAAATAGGTCTGCTGGCTACCATTTTGAGCTTTCTTATAAAAGCATGTTTTTCTAAAAAAAAAAATCCTTCTTGCATGAAAGAGAGGCAGATGTGAAAGAATTAGATTTGCCACTAGAATTCACATATGTTTAAAGGGAAATTGAATCAAATGTTGCTATTCCAGCAGTAATGAATGCTCTCTGAACACTCTAGAGATGGTTCCAAAATGCATTGCATCCTGGACCAAGTAATTTCCTTTTTACCGTGCAGTAATAAGTATCTTCAAGCCTGAACTCCCCCTAGATGCTAAAATGACTAAACGGAGGCTATCGTACTTTAGTTACATTATGAGAAGACAAGAGTCACTGGAAAAGACTCCTATGTCGAAGGCAGCAGGAAAAGTCAAAGGCAGCAGGAAAAGAGGAAGATGCAACATGAGATAGATTGACTTAATCAAGGGAGCCGAGGCCCTTGGTTTGCAAGACCTGAGCAAGGCCGCTAGAGATAGGATGTTTCGGAGGTCATCAATTCATGGGATCGTCATAAATCAGAAGCAACTTGACGGAACTTAACACACACAATAAGCATCTTGCATTATGTCCCCACCCCCAAAATAAATGTAGTCTCAAAATATTTTAAGAACAATTAACAATATTGACATTCAAGTAAGCAAATAGCACCTTTAATTCTGGGTATAAGCTTCTGTCATGATCTGTGCAGGACTGATCTTTGCAGGACTGGGAGCAAGACCTAGTGCAGCCTGGTCCCAGGAGAGACCAGTGTGGGAGTGGAAAGTAGACAGACTACAATCCCCATAATGCTTAGAGAGGGTTATAGCCAATCAGTTTCCAGAGATTCTGTGAGGAGATTCTGATTTAAGCTGTTAACTGTGAAAAATGATATTCTTTCGTTTCTCATCTGCGGTCTGGTCTCACAGAGGCTGGTTTGGTGAAAGAAAGATCCTTCACTGGGGACAGAGTGTGAACAGGTAGCGTAGCCTGGCAGGCTGTGGGCCTTGAAGTAGTAACTAGTCACATGAACTAGGTAGTCGCATTAGGATTGTGTTTGGCGGGAGATGATCCATGGGGTCGCGAAGAGTCGGACTCGACTGTGCGACTGAACAACAACAAATATCAACAGGAGGGCCTAGCGGGAGCTGGTCCATGGAGTCGCGAAGAGTCGGACTCGACTGTGCGACTGAACAACAACAACAACAACAACAACAAAATATCTTTTAAAGCACCCTGTCTTGTTTTCCTTGCCCCAGTACTGTGTTAATAAACCATTTTGTTTAATTGTTATCTGACTGGTAATCACGCTTATGTTCTCGGCTTAAAAAGGGGCATTTTTGGATGGGCTTGGGAGGGTACTCTGGGCCTTCTCAGGGGACCCGAAGTCCAGAGTGGTGGTGGCGGAAGGTGGAGACCCCTTGGGGTCATGACAGCTTCTCTGAAGAAGTGTACATGCACCCAAAAGCTTATATCCAGAATTAAACTTTGTTGTTCTTAAAGGAACCACTGGACTCAAACTTTGCTCTGTTGCTTCAGACCAACACGGCTACCCACCTGAATCTATATTCAAGTAGGTGGACAGATTTTCCATGGAATTGAGGTAGAAATGAATATGTTTTTTTTTTTCCCCAGGTCCACACTGGAGAGCATAAAAATCAGAATTGGTTTAATACAAGTTGGTGCAGCACTGAAATTAGGGGGGGGGACACAGTTTAATTTCTTTTTTTAAGTAAGAAGCTTTCTTAATCTCTTTACTTTAGACCCCTATGTTGATGCATCAGGGATTGCTGTTCGTGCTGGTCAATGTTGTTCTACCAGCATGCACACACTACATACTATCCTTGCACAGAAGCTTATCTTTAGAAATTAATGCACATAGGCTCACATTCTATGACTCAAATTTTATGATGATTTAATTCACACCTGTGTATGTAGATCCTTGAGAAAACATGGTTACTGGATGGGCCATGGTTCAGTGGTAGAGCATTTGCTTTGCATGCAGAAGGTCCCAGGTTCAACCTCAGCATCTCAAGTCAACTGGATCAAGTAGTAGATGATGTGGAAGACCTTGACCTGAGCCCTTGAAGAGACACGGCTATTCAGACAATACTAACAATATACTGCTGACTCAATAAGGCAACCATTGGGTGCTATTATCTGAACCACAAGTCCATTAAGAAAATGGAATTGGGCAATGCAATAACAGTCATTCCTCCCAACATTGGATCGAAAGGTGTTCCTTCATTCACAGGAGGAGTTCTCCTGTGGAGCTCCAGTTTGGTGTAGTGGTTAAGTGCACGGACTCTAATCTGGGAGAACCGGGTTTGATTCCCCACTCCTCCACTCGCACCTGCTGATGTGAGTTATTGTTCACCTATCTAGAAAAATGCAGTTCAAAAATAAAATTCTTTGTCCATTTCCCATTCCGGCAAAGAAAGGATTGGAGATTAAAGGGATGGAGGACCTTACAAATGAAGGAAAGGGTGGCTGCACCAAAGAATGATGAAAGGAGACTAGGGATGGGCATGAACCAGCTGATGATCATAAATTTTGTCTGGTTCATGGAGTGATGTTTGCAAACTGAAGAACTGCCACAAACTTCCATGAATTTTGATGCAGTTCATGGCAGTTTTTGAAGAGCAGAAACCAGTTGATTATCCCTGGTTCCTGGCCAGTTAAACCAAACAGCTGAGTGGTGGTCCACACCCCTCAGCAGATTGGAAACCCCTGCTTTCTGCTCCCCCACAGCTTTTCACAGGGAGCAGAAAGCAAGGTTTAAAAGGCTCAGAGCCATTTAAGACAAATATTTGAGTGGCAGTCCCCGCTCCTCAACTGTTTGGAAACCCCTACTTTCTGCTCCCTGCAAAAAGCCATGGGGAACAAAAAGTAGGGGTGTGAACTTTAAATGGCTCACACACTGGTTCAGTTTGTGAACCAGAGTATCAGTGTGTAGTTTGGTTTGTGGTTTAGTTACTTACCATAAACTGAACCACAAAAATGTGGTTTGTACCCATCCCTAAAAGAGACACAATTAAAATGGTGTGATTATAACTATATAACTATATTATATAATTATAAGTATATATCATATGTCATTTCGGAATAAGGTACATATGACTGAGCTTTAAAAATCCATTTCAGGCATGTCCAGGGTTTTTTATGAAATGCTTTTGACTTATCAAAAAGGGAAATAATAATAATAATAGCAGCAGCAGCCTTTTGGGACTTTTCCGATGGGTAGTACTTGCAAGCTCACTGGGCAATTTTAGGCCAGTCACTTTCTCTTCGTCAAGCCTACCTCACAGGCAGTGTTCCCTCTAAGCTGAGTTAGTGTGAGCTAGCTCAGTTTTTTAGCCTCTGGCTCACAGATTTTTTTCTCAGCTCACGAAGGATGGCTCCAGAGCACACTGATTTAATGCAGCTGCCAAATTGCTCACTCAGAACTTTATTGCCAGTAGCTCATAAAGTAGAATTTTTGCTCACAAGACTCCACAGCTTAGAGGGAACATTGCTCACAGGGTTGTTATGTAACTGCGGAGAAGAGAATGATATAAGCCACTTGGGGTCCCCCTTGGGAAGAAAGGCTTGGGTACAAATGGAAATGCTTCCATTTTGAGCATCTTACAATGTTTTCAATAATGCTGTTACCAATTCCTGTAATGCCATAATTAAACTTCTTATCAAAGTTTGTTTTAACATTATTTTGTCCTGATCAGTTAATAAGTGTTTCAAGTATTTGTCCTCACATTTCTACTAAGTATTATTATTCATTTTGACATTGTATTAATATAAAGGCAATTACAAGAGAAGTAAAGAAAGGTGATCTTGAGGTCTCGGTGCATGTAGCAAATCTCAGAATCAGAGGACTAGGCTCAAGGAGCTCCATTAAGCTGATGTAGATCTGTAAGTGGTATCACCAACTATGTAGAGGTAGCCAGTGGCTGGCCCATGAGATGGATTTGGCTCCTGGCAAAATTTCCTCTGGTCCTTGTTGATTTAGTGTGATGTAGTAGTTAAGAGTTGCAGACTCTATTCTGGAGAACCAGGTTTGATTCCCCACTCCTCCACATGAAGCCCACTGGGTGACCTTGGGCCAGTCACAGTTCTCTCAGAACTCTCTCAGCCCCACCTACATCACAAGGTTCCTGTTGTGGGGAGAGGAAGGGAAGGCAATTGTGAGCCACTTTGAGACTCCTTAAGGTAGAGAAAAGAGGGGTATAAAACCCAATTCTTCTTCATCATCATCCTTCTAAATGTTGGTCAAGCTGTACTAAAGTGTTTGCCATATTGTCACTGATTAAGAAAACCATTTCCAAGTTGCAAGAAACAGAGACATTCTGTGCTTCAGTGTTGCCTATCTTTCTTAGATTTGGGCTGTGTATGCTGGATAACTGTGGAACACTTACTGCAAGATGGTGTCAACTTCGTTGTCGAGTCTGACCATTCGTAACGAAGTCTGAGAGTGTGGAAAAATATACACAGACTCTGAACTGGTATAGTCCTCAGCAATACAGACATTGTTCATCCCTTATTGGTGTCCCTCATTGGACAGAAAGGCAACATATACATTCTATAAATAAATACCTAAATAACAAAGGTGTAGCATAAAATTACCATTTTGAAATAAGAAAACTCTTGAAAATTTGGGTTTCATTTCAATGACAGCAGTCCAGAAATGAACTGTGAAAGTTTCCACTAACCACATCACACTGATTAGCTATAGTCAATACTATCCATCTGCTAAGTGTGTTGTATTTATTTTTTAAGAATGTATTTTTAAAAAACAATTTTTGCTGGTATTGGTTAGTTAAAAATTTTAATATCTGAGTGACAGTGACTGTATTTTTAAACTTGCTTGTACAGCTCTTTAAAATAACAATACTGTTAATTGTATTGCATTGTTATTGTTAAAATTGTTCATGTTTTTGTATTGCTTTTGTTATATATAAAATAATAAAAAATTATTAAAAAAATAATTTTTGCCAAAGATGCTTTTTGCATTTGAAAATGTGTTACCAACATGCCTGATACCAGCTAGGTACTTATTTGTTTGACGACCACATTAGAATCCCTTTTCTGTTGGAGATAACTGTCATTTAGGAAGTCTATATGTTTTATTAAACTTCTGTGTGATCTTAAACAATTTCAAAAATGCATTATTGTGTAGCGTAATTTCACAGTTACTGGGTTGAAATGATAGGTTTTTAGCATGCTTAATATTATTGAATTGAGGCATTATTATCTATATACTAAAGGGTAGTGCCTTTAATGGACGAATCAATAACAAAGCCAAAAGTCATATTGATTTTTCCTGAGCAATCAAGTGTAGCTTGCCCATATTTCTCAGCCTAATAAAATCGGTCTGTTGTGTGCAAAAGGAAAGAAGGCACAATTGCTCCTGTTTTGTTTTTCATATCAGTGTGAGTTAAAAATAGAACTTGTTCACACTTCTGAATAAATTCATCTTCTTGGCTTTAATTAAGAGAAGGCATTCAGGAGAATTAGTTCTTTTCCCTGTGATAAGGGACACCTCTGTGAAAAACACCAGAAGAGGTGGCATAGAAATGTTCTAAATGAATAAATAAATGTATCTTTGGAAGGTTTTCTTCTTCTTTAAATGGAGGTTTCAAAATGTACATAGATGAAGCCGATCAGGAGCAAGCACCTTTTCTGCTTATGAGCCAAAGGTGGTGGTGGTGCTTATCACAGCTACTATTATTATTACTATTATTATTGCACACAACATGTAAATATTGTCATATAGTCCTCATATTTATGTGTCCTGCTCGCCTCATAGTCCAAAGTGATTTAATACTACATTAAAGTCAAACCTGGGAGGGCATCATAAACAGCTCTTGTTTAAAGGGCATTGTGAAGGAGAGTCTTTAATCTGATTGATGAAATAAATGGAAAGTAATCTATCCTCTATTCAACAGCTTGTTGATGATATGAAAGAATTCCTACTCAAGCAGCAAGCCTTTAAAAGAGAAAGGCCTCTTTCATCCTGTCAGCTTCTCATTTTTTGAGAAAAAAAAAGTTTAAGTTTTTCATCATGGTTCAGGGGAGTTCTTGTAAAACGTTCATTGAAAATTTAAGAGCAATTACAGTGTCAGACAGCTAGAAAAATTGCTTTACTGAGTGAGAGTCCTCTGACAAATGCATTGTGGGAGAATTGATTCTTTCTATGGGATAAGTGAATTGTCATTGTTAGTGTCTTCCCGTGACATCTAGCAAGATGTCATCTGCTTTGTAACAGAAGATTTGAATCAGACAACTGTACTCAATAGTAGACAGTGTCTAGATTAGTTCGGCAAAGAAATAAGCCTTTACTCCACAGGGTATCAACTGAGCTATTAAACATTATGGATGAGCAAGGATTTCACGGTTGGGGAGGGGAGTTTAAAAATTAGGAAAGAAACAAAAACAAAAATACAAAGCCAGCATAGCTTGGATGTTTAACCTGTAAGGAAATCTGTCATATCCTTGAGGAACCAACATAGAGAAAAGATCAATAGAATACCTACTGGCTCCATTAAGCTGATGTAGAAAGGGGACGAGAGATCCAGCTCCTCCTGGAGAGAAGCTACATTATTCCAGGGATTATACGGGATCAGGTCTCTTTGCAGAAAAAGAAGACGAGCGAGAAAAAAAGGGTGAAGATCCTTGGTGGGCCAGAACTGGATTGAAAGGGCTTGTCAGGTAATTTAACTGATGAGAGCAGTTTATTGCCAAGTGTGTTGGGGGAAGGGGGGTCTGCAATGAGAGGTTCATTAGCATATGGGTATGTAACGGCTGTAATCTTGAACAATGTAGAAGGGTGTAGAAATCAGGAAACAGTCAGTTGTTCATGCTTGGCAATCCTTGAACTTCTGCAGTGTATTACTGACACCATCGTAGTTAGGTTTGGGGTAAGAAAGAAACAAAAGCAAAGACAGGATGGTGTTGCATGAGAATGCAAAGTGTAATTTTCAACAACATTTTCCAGGACACAGCTATATTCCTACAGAGTTTGACACCTGAAAAGGAAATATATTAGTATAACGTAACGGAAGGGAGGACAAATTTTGGATAAAAGTTAATACCGTCAAAATAAACAAGGTCTGACATGGTTGTTAATATGTTTAGGATCAGGGAAAGAAGTATGTCTCCTAACAGGGCATGAATGTGTGTGTGTGTGTGTATGTGTGTAATTAAATGTATCAAGTTGTGCTATCGCCAAAGACTACTAGGAAAGATGAAATGATTTTGGTTCAACGTTTTGGTTCATCAGCAAAATCCATTTCAAATTTTGGAAATTGGGAGGTCCATGCTTAAGCTTTTATGGACTGATTAATGTGTTAATTACTTCTCATGGCCAGTGTTTATGAATCCTTGGACATTTACATTTCAGACTCTTCTTCTCAGTACTTCACACACTTGAAAGAATGTATACAGTGCTCCAGTTAAACACTGTCTATTCCTTTTTAGCTGAACAGAAATTAAACACTGGTTCATTTGCCATCCCTTAACTGTTTAATTGGTTGATCCTGTAAGGGGGAAAATATGAGCATTCAGAGCTAATTTGAGATATGTCCCTTTGCAGTGTCCTGCATGTATTGTTCTTTCGTTGCAAAGACAGGAGTGGTTCTCTGTTTTGAACTGAAACAGAATAAAAATGCACTCCCAAAGCTATGGGCACCAAGCAAATGATATTTCCTTAATCTTACCATCAGAGGTTTCCCATGCCATTCAAAATGGTCTTTGGAAGCTTGCAAAAATACTGATTGTCAGTGCAAGGTTTTAAAGAAAGCTCTGTCTCCATAAACCAATGACCTGTGCTCCTGATCCTGGTCTTAGGGAGTCTTTTGTCATTGCTGTGATGTTTTTCAACTAATGAATGTTTATGATGAGTTGAAATGAAGAGAAAACGCAGAGCAGTGTTTTGCCTGACCCAAATGGTGCTGCTGAAGAATGAAACGATATCCAAATCTATTTCTTGATGTGTGCAGAAGAATGTATGGGAAGCTCATTTACTGGTCTATTTTCAAAATGATTGGCAATAAATGAGTGGCTATTTCTCTTACTAGTTGTAGAACTAGCAGTACAACTGGTACTGGTACTACTACTAGAGTGCTTTAGAATGTTTCTGCTATCTACAGATTGCAAATAGAAAACTGACGCTGACATCGATTATTTTACCTACGGCTAGTAGGGATGTTCAAAAATTTCCAAAATACTTGCAGATTCAGATTTCTGGTAGAACATTGTTTTGGTTATCCTGATTTTTTGTAAGGTTACCCATTTGGAATTTTTGGTTGGGCATTTTTGAGGGGCATGCTGAACATTTGGGAACATTATTTTTGTCATTCTCCACCCTACCCCCACCCCCAAAGTAAACGAGAGCAGGAAGGGAAAGTGAGGAAGCCAACCTGGACATATTTTGATAGTATAGTCTACGCTGGAAGCTTCTTCCTGGTATGGGAGCCAGAAGAGGCCACCCTGCAGCCAGAACCCATGATTGTGGGGGAGAGTGGACAGAAATCAAATCAAACCAAACCAATTAATAAATAAGAAACAGTGTGGCTGTTGCAGTGGACATGGTCTCCCCCACTATCAGAGAAGGATTTTTTTTAAATTGGCAATTGACAAGAATTACATCAACATGGCACTATGGCAATTTGTGTGCTAGGTTATCTGAATTCCTAGCTTTCATTTTATGAAAAAAGTAAGTCTCTGGTGTCTTCCATTGCAGAAATATGAAGGAAAAAGCATCTCTCTTCAACAAGATGAGCTAGAGATTTACATTTGTCAAGAAAATGAAAGCTGGGAATTCAGAGAACTTGGTGCACAGATGGTTATGTTGTTATATCAACATAACATTATACAATTGTCTATTCTTTATTTTTTAAAAAACAACACTTTATGGCAGGGAGGAAATGGCTGCTGTGACATTCAAGCCTTCTGGGAGTTCAGGAGCCTGCGACCTGCCCACCGTTTTCCAGCTGAGGGGCAGCCTCTGCTGCTGCCATTGCTTGTAGTGGAGAGAAGCCTCCAGCAGAAACAAAGCTGGCCTGGGAAACCTGAGGCCACTTTGGTCTTTTCCCTTTTAAAATCCAAAGGGCCATGAGTGGAGGCCTGATCTACCTGACCATAGGCTATTAGCCAGTGTTTGTGATCCCAAGGCAAGAGACATGCCAACTAATAGCTGTTTCCCATCTGGCTTCCTCTCTTTTCCTCCATGCTCCTGTGCCTCCTCAAAACCCTGAAACCCTCCCAAAATTCTGGGAAATAAATTTTCATTGCACCTGGAATTTCAGTGGTGTTTGGCCTCATTTAGGGTATTCCCGAACTGAAACCCAGCTTTTTTTTTTGCCATCAAGTCACAGATGATTTACAGCGATGCCATGGGGTTTTCAAAGCAAGAGATACTCAGAGGTGGTTTGCCGTTTGCTATTTGCCTGCCTCCGCATCACAGTTCTGGTATTCTATGGTAGTGTTCCTTCCAAATACTGACCGGGGCCGACCATACTTTGATTCTGATATCTGAGGAGATCAGGTTAGCCTGGACTATCCAGATCAGGGCTCAGAAGAAGTCAAGATACCACAGTCTTTCTGTGCCAATCATGCTGATTCTGAAAATGTAACTCTATATATTTTATAACTCTACACAGTCTTTAGGCTAGCTCCTATCACTCACCTTCACTAACAGTGCAATCCTAAACAGAGTGATTTCAATGGATTTAGACTGGAGTAAATCCTTTTAGGATTGTACTGTATTGTGTAGTGGGTTGCCACATGGATGGACGACAGACAACGACGTAGTGCATAGCACGCTTTATTAGGTACACAACAAGAACAGGGAACAAACGGCCAGCAGGCCAACTATATACACAACCAGGGGCACACCCCTGGGTCCTATTGGCGGGTTTGAATCTCCCGCCACGGTCCCATTGGTTCCCCCCAGTGGAGGGACTAGGATCCTAGTCCCCATTGTTATTCCTGCTTCAAGCTCGGGGTGTTCGCTGGCCCCCCAGTGGTGGTCAGCACACACAACATACACAACATACTATATATGAGGAGTCTTGTTCTGGAGAGAAAAGTCCCAAGATTGCTGTCTCAGGAGCAATACTTCCTTCCTCTAGAACAAGGTTGCTGTCTTGGTGAAGGGAATTGTATGAGCAAAATCTGTATGTTTCTTCCACAACTGCATACAGAATATGAGTGGGTTTTTTTTGAAAAAATGCCCTCCACTGTGAAGTACATTTCATTTTTTGCAGAATTGCAGAATTCCAGAATTCCAGAATTATGCTTATTAGGCATTCAAAACATGAAACACTTTTTAAATTGATGTCAGATACTTTTTGTTTCACTTATTTGGGAACATATCTAGGATTAGCAACAAAACAATTTCAATTAGTACCAGTTAAGCATAGTAGAGTGGAGCTGTGGTGGCTCAAGTGGTTAAGACGCTGAACTGCAGACTGTGGAAGTCAGTAGTTCAGCAGTTCGAGACCTGAGTTGCACATGATGGAGTGAGCTCCCGTCTCTAGTTCCAGCTCCTGCCAACCTAGCAGTTCGAAAGCAAGAAATTGCAAGTAGATAAATAGGTACCACTTCGGTGGGAAGGTAACAGCGTTCTGTGCGCCTTGGTGTTTAGTCATGCCGACCACATGACTGTGGAAACGTCTTCGGACAGTGCTGGGTCTTCAGCTTTGAAACGGAGATGAGCACTGCAACCCTAGAGTCGGATTCGACTGGCTTTCGAGCAAGGGAACCTTTACCTTTACCTTTTAAGCATAGTAGATGCAGTTATATTAGTTAAACCAGTCTGATGCTTAATTAAGGGTTAGCAACCTGCTCTGCAGTCTTTTCATTCTGGGTAGATTAGATGAAAGGAGTGTGATCTTGGAACTAACTGGCTCATAGAGTAAGCCCCCAAACTGCAACATATATACTCACATTATAGCCCACTATTCTCCCTCTTCAACATCCATTTTCTAACTTAGAATCAAATTTATTTTTCTACTAGGAATCTAAGTAATGTGTAAAATGTTACTTCTTTTCAAACTCAGCCTGTTTGAAAACGTCTCAGGGTTCCAAATTTTAAGATGTCGTAACTGTGATCCAATTGTTTTAGAAACGGAAGGCAAAAAAGGAAATTCATTAGAAAAATGGTCTCTGTTTGGTTTCTGGTATGATCATAATGTTGATCCATGTAGTTTGTGCTTTTTACTGTTTTCTCATTCTGTTCAATGCAACAATTGCATTAACTGAAACTATACTGAGATTACGATAGGGTTGGCAGACCCCTGGTGGAGGCAGGCGGTCCCCTGCCACCAGGCCCTGAGCCCAGCTGCTAATCAGCTGGTGAGTGAGGGAACTTACCTGGAGAAAGAGAAAGCAAGGGGACTTACCTGGAGAAAGGCCTCCTGGATGGTGTCACACAAGAAGTGATGTCATCACACCAACAGTGTCCAGGTGATGCTGTTATTTGGGCAAAAACTCAATGGTAGAAGCCAGTTTTACCGTTGAGTTTTTGCTCAGATATCAGAGCATCATCCAGACATTGCTGGTGTGATGATGTAATTTCCTGTGTAACCCAACGATGAGGCCTGGGCCTTTCTCTTTCTCCAGGTAAATTCCCTCCATCCCCTTTCAGTTGCAAGGAGGGACCTGGCAACCATAGATTATAAAGTTCGTTAAAATAATGTATCTGTACCTAATAGCCAAGGAATGGCTGTCATATGGATAGGCAAATTTGTATAATGGACACAGCCATTGAATGTGCAGGTACTCCCAACTCCCTCCCCCCAAAAAACTGTAATTCAAATAGAATTTTACATTGGTATAGAAATCCAAAATGGAACTTGGTGAGGTGGCAGCAGCATCCATGAAGAGGACGTCAGTGCTGGAGGTGAGCTGTAGGTGGCAGCAGGAGGGATTATAAGCTAGTTGCTGTGGTCAGAAAGCAGAGTTGGAGCCAACAGCCACTGGGGAATGTAAATTTCTCCTTTCCTATGAGCCCTTGCAGGCCCCACTCAGATCAGGCTACCGAAGCCCTATCTCTCCCCCCAGGAATTAGCTATGGTGACCCATGTAATGGTCACTTCCTGGCTTGATTACTTTACTACAACCTGCTCTACGTAGGCTTACCCCTGAAGCTGATCCAGAAATTACAGCTGGTACAAAATGTGGCGGCGCGCCTGCTGACATCAATGCCTGTGAGGGCTCATGAGCGGCATGTGCTTTGTCAGCTGCGCTGGTTGCCGGTTGATTACCAGATCCGCTTCAAGGTGTTGGTAATCACCTTCAAAGCCTTATATGGCCTGGGACCAACATACCTAAGTGACTGCCTCTTCCCATATATGCCTCAAAGAGCATTACACTCTGATTCTCAACATCTCCTGGTGATCCCTGGCCCAAAGGACATCCATCTAGCTTCGATGAGGGCCAGGGCTTTTTCTGCCCCTGGCCCCCACCTGGTGGAACATGCTCCCTATTGAGATCAGGGCCCTGTAGGATCTTATTCAATTCTGCAGGGTGTGCAAGATGGAGCTGTGCTGACAGGCCTTTGGCTGAGGCTGCGGGCATCCACACATTCCCCTCCCCCCAAGGTTGCTGTCTCTCACCCACTGATAACTGACCATACCTATCTACATCAATTGGCCAGTATCTCCCTATGGCAAGCTGTGATTATTGATTTTATATGTTTATAATGTGTTTTAAATTTTATTGTATTTATTGAAATGTTGTAACCCTGAGCCTGTTTACAGGATGGATGGGATATAAATGTGATAAATAAATAAATAATAAAAACAACTCCTTCTCATGTAGGGTTGCCAGGTCCCCATGTCACTCCAGTGGGGGGCCACCAAGCCACACCCCCAAGAGTGACCTCCCACCCAGCCAATCCTCTCTCCCTTCCTGCCCAATTTAAAGGGCTTCAGCTGATTGGTGGGGATCACATGGCCCACTGGCCAACTGAAGGGCCCTTTAAATCTAGCAGGAGGGAGGAAGACGGGTGGTTGTGGGCTGTATGCTCGGCTTGCAAAAAGACCCTTTAAAGGGGAGGGGTGGCTGGGTGGGTGGTCACTCTTGGGGGCAGCTGACCAGGGGCAGATTGAAACCCCCAGAAGCAGGGGAACCCCCACCTGGACCCGGGGGCTGGCAACCCTATTCTCATTCTATCCAAAGTGCACACAATATAAATATGAGTAATTAATTTTAGATATACATATCAACTAAAATTAATTTTGTCAATGAAGCTAATAAATGAAACAACATGTCATATTATCATAACTTTAAGTGTATTTATATGTTTATTAAAACATTTATACCCTGCCTTTTTTCTTGGTTCAAGACAGCTTACAATAATACTTAAAATATCCCCAGATAAAACCAAAGGTAAAATAGAAGCCCCAGATCCCAAATAGTTTTGTTTAAACCAGACTTGTAAATGGCAAGTAATCTGTTTGCCTAAGGTGAGCGATACTTGCTCCGGTTGACCAGGCAGGGAATGTTTACTGAAAGTAGAAAAGGGTGAGTTTTTTTTTTCTTTCCCGTTTTGGATTCTTTAATATATGGCAAACAATTAACAGAAATGTGGTTTGGGCATGCTAAGTAGTACACATTTGTGTAAATTGTGAATTTACAAGCAATCCTGGCTGCCCAGCCATCTGTTTTCTGATCATGCAATCATCGGGGGGGGGGGGGGGG
>NW_015164213.1:322594-328770 GCF_001447785.1 Gekko japonicus
TTTTCCAAACATGACATTAGCGGGGGGGGGGGGGATGATGACTTTCTGGGCAATGCAAAAGCTGAAATCCTAGGCCCAAAATAAGCCCTACTGAACATCTGATTACATATGGAAAGGATTGGGCTCCATGAATTTTGAGAGTATCCACAAAGCAGCAACCCTTCCAAAACAAGAGCCTCATTCTGACATTGCACTGAATGTGATGGAAATCATCTGTGGCTCTGTTTGTGTAAGGTTGTCTATAGGGGCAGGGGGCATTATCTAATGTCACTTTCTGAAACATTCAGAGGGGCAGCCTCTTGCTATTCCAGCATGGGTATAAGGATTACTTTAATCTTTTCTCTATGAGAAAAGATAAATATTATCGGCTGTATATACCTGATGAAACACTTATCTTTTCCGATAATTAATGAACCCATTTTAAGTCCATGTTATGCCATTCATCTTTTGTGGTCCAGAAATGGATGACAGCGTGATTATGTCTTGGAAAGATAAGTAAATGTATGCACTCTTAGATCGTCCGGCTTTTAAAATACCAGAAAAAGTAGAGGTATGGCAAAGCAAAAGTGTATGGTTTCCTCTCTGCTTAACAAAACGTTGCCTTTTTTTTTTTGTTTCACCACACTATACTAAACATCTGCATGAGAATACCTCTCTGCCACTGACTATATTACCTGCATTGTTTAGATTTGGCTTACAGTTTTTGATGTGCATTAACAATTTGATAAATATGGTGCTACTGAACAAAATGCTGCCTATCTTTCATCCCCTTTAAACAATGTTGATAATCTAATATCATTGGCTGCATTGTATTGTTGGGAATCTCCAAGGTAGGGATGGCATGGTGCTGGACAATTATTATTCTTATAGATCTGATTGCAACAATACTTGAAAATGTTTGCTGATTAGCTCTTTGAAGGCGCTTTGTCATTGCCCCCCCAAAAAGAGAGAGATGTGCTGTGACAAAACTCTTCTTATTGAATAAGAACAGTTTTTTAAAAGTCAAACGTATAAGCTGAAAGCACCACAAACGGTACAATTTTGATCCTCTCTATTACGCTATGGGAAAGTGTTCAATTATCTCATTTATTATGGCTTGGAGAACAACTTTCTGTTTAATGTGGGCAGAATTATATTGTCAAATTCATACTTGCTGTTCTTTGACAAAGGAGATGAGACATGATTTACTGAGCTGAAGGGAGAAAATGTGCTTAACGGAAAAGTACCCCAATCCAGCGCAGCAGATCCACATGAAGATGCCAATTTGCAGCTCAGACTTGTAGCCGCTGGATATGTGGATGTCATATGAATTTATATGCAGAGAGAGAAAATTTACACGTAGAAAGAGAAAGAGATTCTGCCCCTGTCCACTGCTGAGGCAGCTCAGGATGCCAGACCCCCCCCCTTGGCAGGAAGATTCCTGCTGATGCCCTTGTTGCCTACTGCTGCTCCAAGTGAGGGTGGGATAAAAATTAAGGGGGGGGGATCACTTCCAGCCTCTGTGGTGGTACATCAGCAACATCGCACACATACCCCATGTCCCTGCCCCCAACTCTCCTGCTGGCTACCAGGTGGTTCATCAACATTAGTTCATCAACTAATCTAAACAGCCGTTGTGGGCCTCCAGTTTAAGAATATAAGAACAGCCATAATCAGTGAGTCAAGCAAATTATAAATAGCAAGCACTTCACTGGGTTGACATTTTCTTTTTTTCTTTTTTTAAAATTTAAATCTTTTTATTAGTTTTCAATAATAAACCGATTACAAAAGCATTACATACAGAGTGTCATGTGAGAATATAGATATGATTTTTGTGGCAACCAGAAGCTAATACAAATGATTAACATCAAACTATGATTAACATCAAACTATGACATACAGTAAGTGTAGCAATACGAGTTCGATTTCTATACCAGTAATAGTATTAAGATGATAGTGGACAAGTGTTTCTCTCTTTCTATCAGAACCAAGTTACTACTTAATTTGACCAGACATTATGTGTATTTGGTTGTGAAGTCTGTTATTGGTGAAGTATATTCATATATATGTGCTTACGTGGCTGTAGATCTGAGGCAAAGAGATATTCCATGAATGGTAGCCATTTCTTTGCAAATGTAGACGGCTTGGGGTAAAGTTCTGAGTGCCGAAGACTGTCTGTTATTTTTTCCAAGATCAATTGATCCCACACTTTATTTAACCAACATGTGTGAGAGATAGCCTTATCTGTTTTCCATTTGGATGCAATCGCTGTTCTGGCAGCCACTATAAGGCTGGTGATTAGTTCACGTTGAATAAATGATATTTCTTTTGGATTCCATAAGTCAAGAAACAATACTGCTGGGTCAAAAGGTGTGTCATAGCCTGTTATTAATTTAATTCGAGTTAATACCTCTTGCCAGAACCTTTGGATGTGAGGACATTGCCACCAGCAGTGTGCGAAGGAGCCTATTTTCCTACATTTTTTCCAGCAGTAGGGTGAGTGTGACGATGTCATCTTGGAAAGTCTTTCTGGTGTTAGATACCAACATGTGATGATTCTGTGGGTCTGCAGTTTCGTTGATATGACAGGTGAAGTCGCCAGTTTTTATTTCCAGATCTGTGTCCATTGTTGTGGTGTGAAGGATTTGCCACAGTCTTGTTGCCATTGCAATTGATATTTCATTGATAATTCATCTTTTGATGGATCAGGATGCCATACGTTTTGGTAATTAAACCTTTAGGTGTTTCTTTCTTTGGATCAATGAGTTTCTCAAACAGAGTCATTGGTTCTCTCAGAATATGTGTAAGACCCAAGTGATGAATCATATGATTTAATTGTAGGTAAAAAAACCACGGGATAGATTTCTTTAGCTTTTGTTCCAGTAGTAACTTAGGTGAGAGGCCATCTTTGGATAGAATACCAATTAGACATGACATCTTTGAGTGTTTCCATTTTTCCTTCATTCTGGTTTCACATCCAGGAGGGAACCACGATTGGGATATAATAGAAGTGAATCTGGAGTATTTTGGTATTAGAAATGGCCGACAGGAGTCCCAGTTTTTTAGAATGGCCATCAAGAACATGTTTGAGTTCACTTTGTGAGGTCTATTGCCAGGTGTGTTCCATATGATATCTTGGATTGACAGAGGAGATATAAACGTCGATAACAATTTTACCCAGTCTAGGTTATCTCCATGACGTAACATTTTTATTATTGGGGTCAACAGTGTTGCCTTATAATATGCTGTCAGGTCTGGATAATTTAGGCCGCCTTGCGATGTTCATCTCCTGAGTGTTGAAAATCTTGTTCTTGGACGGGGTTGACATTTTCAACCCCAAGATCTCTTTCATTTCCAATGTCCATCATCTTACACTTACGCACACTGAACTTCATTTGCCATGTGGTTGCCCACTTACCCAATCTACAAAGATCCTCTTGTAGCTCCACACTATCCACCCTGGTTTTCATCATCCTGAATCATTTAGTGTTGTCTTCAAACTTAGCCACCACACTGCTCAGTCCCAACTACAAATCATTTAAGAATAAATTAAACAGTTGTTGTTGTTCAGTCGCACAGTCAAGTCTGACTCTTCATGACCCCATGGACCAGATCACGCCGGGCCTTCCGGTCTTCCGCAGTCCTCTGAAGTTTACTCAACTTCATGTTCGTTGCATCTATGACACTGTCTAACCATCTCATCCTTTGCCGTCCCCGTCTTCTTTGACCTTCAATCTTTCCCAGCATCAGGGTCTTCTCCAGTGAGGGCTCCCTTCTCATTTGGTGGCCAAAGTATTTGAGCTTCAGTTTCATTATCTGACCTTCCAGGGAACAGTCAGGATTGATTTCTTTTAGGATTGACTGATTTGATCTTCTTGCAGTCCAAGGGACTCTCAAGAGTCTTCTCCAGCAACATAGTTTAAAATAATCTATTCTTCGGCGCTCAGCCTTCCTTATAGTCCAACTCTTGCAGCCATACATGACTACTGGGAATACCATTGCTTTGACCATGCGGACTTTTTAAACAGTACCAGCCCCAATACCAATTTACGTGGGACCCCACTGCTCATTTTCATTCACTGTGAGAACTGTACGTTTATTCTCTTTTGGTTCAAGTGGGCCTTGGCAGTCTGGCAGGCAACAGGGAAGGGGGCTGGGAGTCTCCAGCTGCAGCTGAAGTGGGAGACTTAGCCTCCCTATACCATTTAGTTGTGCTGGCCTGTATAACTCAGATTTGAGCTTCATGGATTCATATGCTCATCTAAACCTACAGTAACATTTCTGGAAAAGGAACTTCTAAATAATGTGAATTTTGCCATCCTTAGTTACAAAAATAAGCACTGTAGCCAGGGTGGATGCAGAATAGTTCACACAGCCTTTGGGTAAATTGCTGGCTAGTTATCCCTTGTCCCAGCTAACGTTTTTCCTCTGTTAGTATTTTGGGCTTCCTTGTTTGAAGCTGGTGTTGGAGTTAATTGCAGTGACAGATAAACTTCAGTGCCCACATCAAACAGCAGGGCACTGCAGTGAATTTGCCCCATTCTGAATTCTCCTTAGTAAATTGTAATGATGACTAGGGGTGTGCACAAAAAAAATGGTATGGGGGGATTTGGGTATATTGAACCCCAAAAATATAAATTTCCCAATATTCCTGAATCCTAATATTGGTATGGTATTGGGATTTGGGAAATAATTAGAACTGCCAAATCTTTCAGCTCCTTTGGACACCTTCTCCAAGGAGCGAGCAAACTCACTGCTTGGGGAGGGTATTTAAAAGGACCACAATGCTTTTGGACACCTTCACCAACCTGTGAGGGAATTCACCACTTGGGGAGGATGTTTAAAGGGACCGATCCCGTTGGGTACCTTCTCCAACCTGGAAAGGGACTACAATCCTTTTGGGTGCCTTTTCCAGACAATGAGTTTTCTCACCACTTGGAGAAGGTGTTTAGAGGGACCACAATCCTTTTGTGGAAAAATACCGAGCTCAATATTCGGTTGAAAAAGAAAAAAAGAGGACACTTGTTGTGACATCTTTGAGGAAACAATCTGGTACTTACCATACAGAACCCAAGGAGATCACACAGATTTTTGCATCGTTTTATGAACAACTGTATACATCCAAATCTCCCGACATCAGAAATATAAGGCAATATTTCAATAATTTAGGGGCAATCAAACATCTCTCCTCGAGCCATTCTGCCTTGATGGAAAAACCGATATCTCTTCAAGAACTACAAGACACCATTAGGACGCAAAAAACTAACAAGTCACCCGGAATAGATGGACTACCAGCTGAGTTCTATAAAGCTTTTTGCCACACGCTAATACCATCTTTGCTACAGGTATGCAACACAACCCTAGATGAAGGCCAAACTCCAAATTCTTGGTTGCAATCCTCAATCATAGTGCTTCCTAAGGAAAAAAAGGACCCATCGAATCCAGCTTCGTATCGTCCAATTGCGCTCATTAATAATGACGCAAAGATATTTACGTCAATCCTGGCAAACCGTCTGAAGTCCATAATAACGGAATATATACACCCAGATCAGACGGGATTTATTCCCACCAGGCAACTGACGGACAACATCAGACGTACTCTTAACGTTATCACATCAGGAAGGAAAAATGCAGTTAACTCGCTAATCCTTGCACTGGATTTCGAGAAGGCCTTTGACTCTTTGGAACCAGCCTTTTTAATGGAATTGCTCCAGAGGATGGGTTTTGGGCCGAAATTCTTGTCTGTGCTGCATATACTGCTATCGCAATCATCAGCCAGAATCAGAGTTAATGGATCTAACTCTAACTTCTTTCATCCCACACGGGGAACCCGTCAAGGATGCCCGTTATCTCCGCTGATTTTTGCGTTAGCAATTGAACCACTGGCAGAAGAACTAAGAAAAGAAACAGAGTTTTTGGGACTAACAATTGATGGTACAGAACACAAGATGACGGTCTATGCCGATGATCTTACGTTATATGTCTCTAATCCATTAAAGTCTATACCAGCTATTAATAAAATCCTAGAGGGTTTTGAAAGAGTCTCGGGCCTCCGAGTTAACACCCAAAAGTCCGAAATTTACCCCATATATATTTATGCAGAGGTGAAAAAGGCTCTACTTCAAGTTTTTCATTTCCCCTGGGTACAATCTTCTTGGAGACACCTCGGCATTCAGATCCCATTGAATCTTAAAGAT
>NW_015164213.1:329418-379910 GCF_001447785.1 Gekko japonicus
GAACTGTCTGAACAACAATGGTCTCAGATTTGGTCATCGAAAGCCAATAAATCAAAAATCTTTAAAGTAAGAATGCAATTTTTTAAAGTAGTTTCCCGATGGTATTACACCCCTAGCCGCCTAAACCACATGAATAAGGCATACTCACCGTTGTGTTGGAAAAACTGTGGGGCGGTAGGAGATTATATACATTGCTGGTGGCAATGTCCTTATGTGCAAAGCTTTTGGGTGCAGATAATCTCCGAAATTTCGAAAATAACAGGACAGAACATCCCGCTTTCTCCTAAAGTTATCCTATTACATATTAGAGATCCAGCTCACGATGAAGAACCGCTACAACAGCTAACATCATACTTACTTATGGCGGCACAAACCACCATCGCAGCGGCCTGGAAGTCACCAAAGTCTCCAAGTTTAGAGGCCTGGAGAAATAAAGTGTGGGAACAATTCCTGATGGACAAGATAAGTGACACTTTAAACATAGCTCAAACGAATCTTTGTACAACAAAATCATTCTTTGAGCGCACCTTCCATTGGAGGACCTACCTTCAATATATGACTGAGAAGGATTTACTTCCAAACAATCCGGCCTATGCTTCTTGGTTATGCTTTTGAATATAAAATAGTATAACATACCCCAGTATTACAAACTCTGCACTGTATATAACAATATAGCCTTTATCAGTATCCTCATAACAAGAGTTTTTAATCGATATATATTTATTAGTAACGATATTTTTTAAGTGCTCTTGGATTTAGACGTCTATGTAGTTAGAATTTTTTAAAGCAAAGTGTTTACTGTTTGGTATTTATACTCTGCTTGGATTTGGTATTTTTGATGTAGTATTAAAATTTTTAATATAAAAAAAATATATATCCAGAAAATATCGATAAGGTATTTTTCGGTTATTTTTTCAGCATGGTATTACCAAATGCACACCCCTAATTATGACTATTATGTGATTCTTCTGTGGTAATATCACTATTCCCTTATCATTCAACAACTATTTGTAACTTACTAAGTTCCTCATCAAAGGCTCCTAAGTAAGCTCAAAAATCATGGGATAGAAGGACAAGTCCTTTTATGGATCAAAAACTGGCTAATTAATAGAAAACAGAGAGTGAGTATAAATGGGCAATTTTCTCAGTGGAGGGTGGTAAGCAGTGGGGTACCGCAGGGATCAGTACTTGGTCCACTGCTTTTTAACTTGTTCATTAATGATTTGGAGATGGGAGTAAGCAGTGAAGTGGCTAAATTTGCGGATGATACAAAGTTGTTCAAGGTGGTGAAAACCAGTGAGGATTGTGAGGCACTCCAAAGGGATCTGTCAAAGTTGGGCGAGTGGGCGTCAACATGGCAAATGGGGTTCAATGTGGCCAAGTGCAAGGTGATGCACATTGGAGCCAAAAATCCTAAATATAAATACACATTGATGGGGTCTGAACTGGCAGAGACAGATCAAGAGAGAGATCTTGGAGTTGTAGTAGATAACTCACTGAAAATGTCGAGACAGTGTGTGACTGCAATAAAGAAGGCCAATGCTATGCTGGGGATTATTAGGAAGGGTATTGAAAACAGATCAGCCAATATAATAATGCCCCTATATAAATCAATGGTGAGACCTCATTTGGAATACTGTGTGCAGTTCTGGGCACCACACCTTAAAAAGGATATTATAGCTTTGGAAAAAGTGCAGAAAAGGGCAACTCGAATGATAAAAGGGTTGGAACACTTTCCCTATGAGGAAAGGTTAAAGCGCTTAGGGCTCTTTAGCTTGGAGAAACGACGACTGAGGGGTGACATGATCGAGGTTTATAAGATTATGCATGGGAAAGAGCAGGTAGAGAAAGAGGTACTTTTCTCCCTTTCTCACAATACAAGAACTCGTGGGCACTCCATGAAACTGCAGAGCGGTCGGGTTAGAACGGATAAAAGGAAGTACTTCTTCACCCAAAGAGTGATTAACACATGGAATTCACTGCCACAGGAAGTGGTGGTGGCTACAAGCATGGACGGCTTCAAAAGGGAATTAGATAAGCATATGGAGCAGAGGTCCATCAGTGGATATTAGCCACAAGGTATAGATAGGGGCTCTGGGGCAAGTGATGCTCTGTCTTCTTGGTGCTTGGGGGGGTCAACAGTGGGAGGGCTTCTGATGTCCTGGCCCCACTGCTGGACCTCCTGATGGCACTGGTATTTCTGGCCACTGTGTGACACAGAGTGTTGGACTGGATGGGCCTTTGGCCTGATCCAACAGTGGCGTCTCTTATGTTCTTATGTTCTTACTATCAGCATTTTATGATGAGCCTGGGTAACCTGATTTCATCAGGTCTTGGAAGCTAAGTGGAGTTGGCCCTGGTTAGTTCTTGGGTAGGAAGCTACTATGGAAGTCCAGAGTTGCTAAGCAGAGGCAGGCAATGGCATACCATCTCTATTTGTCTCTTGCCTTGGAATGCCTATGAGGTGGCTATAAGTCACCACCACCATATGATTTTTTTTACCGAAATGTTTTTTTCAGCAGTGGCCAATGCTTGGTAGTAACTGGAAGCCGACATGCAGTACCACTCAGTATTTGAAACATTGCATTCAGTACACTTTAGACAGCTGGCATGGAATACATCTGAACATTTGACAGTAACTGTCATGCACAAATCAATACCGGATCATCTCTGATAGCTGACTCGCTGCAGAATTGAGTAAATGTGTATTACATTCATGCATTTGTTCAGCCAATCCAAAGAGAAGAGGTTCAAGTCTTTGATTACAAATTTTGATCTCAACATCTAAATGTTGACTTTTGACATCAAAATAAAACTGGCAAAATGTGACATATTTTGAACTTTAGTAAAATTGTGTTTTGATACTAGCTATATTATAGGGTTGCCAACTCTGGCTTGGGAAATCCCCGGAGATTTGGGGGCAGTGCCTGGGGAGGACAGTTTGTGGAAGGAGCTCAAAAATATCATACCATAGAGTCTGCTTCTGAAGCCGCCGTTTCCTTCCGGGGGACTGATCTCTGTGGTCTGGAGATCAGTTGTAATTCCAAGAGAACTTTAGGCCCCTCCTGAATGCTGGAAAACTAAGCTGGTCCATCAGTAGAGGCAATCCAAATAAACAATGATAATGAGATTGTGAATTAGACCAACTGTTTGCAGAAATATAAATAGGGAAAAAAACATCCAAAACCAGACAAATACAATGCTTTTATATCTAGTTGATGTGGGTGGCCTTGCAAGGCTTTATGGTTACTTTATACGTACACACACACAAATTTCAGATAACAGCATTTTGGGGAGATATATGCAAAATGCCATTATCTGAAGTCCATACATGCAGCCCATCTGCTTTACCCACACCACCTTTTTTGCTCCAGAGCGAGGCATATAACCACCCATCTGTCAATTCACCTTTCTCTGACTCACTAACTCACTTTCACTCCTAGGGGTTCCAGTCTTTCCCCCCCTTTTCACTTTCTTAACCCAGGTTAATGCATATGTGGTGATACTTCATTGTACATGGGCAATTTTACAAAGGCTCAAACATAAGAACATAAGAAGAGCCCTGCTGGATCAGACCAGTGGTTCATCTAGTCCAGCATTCTGTCTCACACAGTGGCCAGCCAATTCCATTGGAGGACCAACAACAGCGCATAGAGGCTGAGGCTTTCCCCTGATGTTGCCTCCTGGCTCTGGGATTCAGAGGTTTAGTGCCTCTGATTGTGGAAATTTCTCTCAGTCACCATGACTGGTACCCATTGATAGACTTATCCTCCATGAATCTATCTAATCCCTTTGTAAAGCTACAGCAAATTCCACATTTTAATTGCTCTCTATCATTGTTAGTTTCATCAAAGTGGTATTTGCACTGACCAACCAATTAACTAATCGGTTAATCGTTTCATCAAGAAAAGGATAAGAGAAGAACCATGTGTAATATGGGGCTTCCCCACCCTCTTCTTTTTTTGTTTCCACCTAGCTTCACTTTTTGTTGTAAGGCTAAAATGCTGTTCTGGATGAAGGGTGGTGTGTAAATATGAATTAAAGGTCCCTGGACTGTAGCCTTTGCATCCGCTTATGGAAGACTTATTTTGTGAAAGCAAAGCATAATACACATAGGGCACCATGTGAATAATAGTAAATAGTAGTGGTAATAGTATTGCATTATTAGTATAGCAGTAGTACTGCAATAGTGGTATTATATTATTATGTTTTGTAGATACCTTATAGATTTGTAGATACCATATAAATATACTGAGAGAGAATCCTGCATTTGCTGTTATGTAATCTAGCAAGATTACAAAAAAGGAAATACTTTCACACAGAGAGAGAAGACCAAGCTCTCCTTTGTTGTGTTAGCAGTAAAGCTCCGGAGCATCCCCCCACCCCGCTCGCAGCCACTTTGAAATTCCTGTCTAGCTCCTTTATAAAACTGTTTATGCTAACTTCTCCTGTTGATGACCTTGGAAGTTTATTACATATTTAAACTAGTCCTTGTGAAAAGAAATTACAGTCCCAGCCCTTTGTGGCTGTACTGCTTAGCGTTCCTGTGTTTTCTTTGCCCTTTTTCAAGGGTATTTGGGCTTATTGTGTCCCCCCCTCCATTTCTCCCCTTTCCAAGGTACACTTTGCTAAAGGCAAAAGCCAGTTTGTTAGCTATAAATACACCATGGCCTAAAATACAGACTGGATAAAGGGAGGGGAACAATTCTCTATTGACAATTCTACAGCTGGAAAACCTGATAATCCTTCACATTGACTGCCTATCACATATACATATGGTTACCAGTTATGTTACATCAAAAAAAGAAAAAGAGAACATTCCTTCTTGTAGTTTAGTAGTTGTCTGCTTTTTGTGTTTAATGGAATAATTCAGCAGTGTTTCAGAATCAATAGTATGTGAATCATAGCCATATATTCTGTTGACTACTACTACATTTTGATGGTTTCTAACGTGTTTTAGCCTTGACCAAGATAGCTAAGCAGGATCAGCCCTGGTCTGTATTTGGATGAGAGACCACCAAGGAAGTCCAGGATCACTACGTAGAGGCAGGAACTGGAAAGCCACCTCTGAATGTCTCTTCCCTTGAAAACTCTGTGGAGTCACCATAAGTTGGCTGCAATTAGACAGTATTTTCCTCCACCACCAATCAAAGTGCTTTTAAAAACAAATGTTTTTGGATCAGCTACCTCAAAGGTAAAGGCAAAATCCAAAAGAAAGGTGCCACCACTGAAAATGTTCTGTCATTTGTAGCTTCAAATCTACCTTCCTATGGCTGTGGCACTCTAACAGAATTCCCTAACATGCAGTAAGTGAATTCAGGCAAGTAGCCCCATTGGTTTGAAGCAACAGAATGAAAGCTTTTACCCAGAATTAAACTTTTTTGGTCTTAAAGATGCCACTGGACTCAAACCTTGTACTATGGAATAACTGGGAGGTTGATATGGGATAGTTCCCAGAGCAAGGACCCGTGTAAATTAGTTAGTATACCACTGTACCATTTTCCCTTGCTGCTCAAATAATAAAATCAGGTAGCTTAAAAATGAGATGAGGTGGTGGCAGGGACATGGGGAGATGCCCTCAGCACAATGGTATGGCATCACTTTCAGGGAAAAGGAACTGACATCATGCCACTCTAGGAATCACCAGAAACTCTGTGGTAAAACCATAGATTCCTAGGATGGTGTGACATACAAAGCAGAATACGTTCAGAGGTGGTTTGCCATTGCCTGGCTCCACATCATAACCCTGGTATTCCTTGGTAGTACACCAGCCAAAGACTAGCCAGGGTTGATCATGCTTAGCTCCTGCGACCTGACAAGATTGGGCTAGCCTGGGCTATCCAGGTAAGGGCTTTGTCACCCTTGTGCAGCCAGCCCTTCAAATAGCTGTAAATAGTGAGAATAGCTTATGACATAGATCAGTGTTTAAACAAACTCATTAATTTGAAGAATGGTTGCCCTGTGTTGTTATCTGTGGATGGTGTTGGGGACAATTTCTGTGGTCCAGAACTGATATGTCCCAGCAGCACATTCTGGCTCCTTCAAGACAGGGACAAATAGAACCACTGGATCTATATATTTATTTACTTCACTGATGCCTCAACTTTCTCCCCAGTGGGACCCAAAGCATCTTACACTGCTCTCCTCTCCTTCACTTACAGATACAATATCAAATTATATAAAATTAGCTAAAATTTCAATTAAGTACACATGATTTCCTGGCGGATTTTACAGGCCACTGCAAAGATTTTTGCACAACAGATTGTAATCTGAGGGTTGTCACCCATAAGGAACATCCTTAAAATATCATAGTCGGAATGACCAGGAAGCCTTCTAAGCAATGGAGAAATAATTTTTAGGCACATTTCCTGATAGAAACAACAATAAAGCAGAACGTGTTCGATTGTTTCCGCCTCACCAGCACCACAAGGGCAAATCCTTTCCCGCATGGGGATCTTTTAAAATCTCCCCTCTAACATCACAAAGGGAAGAACTGGCCATCTTGCCAGAGAGAATGCTCTCTGTTGTCCCAGAACCTCCAACAAGGAGAGATAGGGGGCCAGAGTGGCAATATATCTAAGATTTTTCTGGAGTCATAATACCTTCCTATTGCTTAATGTCTAACAGCCTTTGTTTTACCATTGCTTCAGCTTGATCATGGCCCATTTCTACGACAGTTTGTATAGAAAATCCTAGATTCAGCAGCTTATGATGTACTGCCTTTACCCAAGAAGACTGAAAATTATCTTGGAGGATTGAAGTTGTCAGACCCTATGAGATATAATTTAACCTGAGCCAGAAATTATTGTAGCCTCCACTTTGACAAGGCCAGATTCTAGATGGAAACTTGCATTGGAGACGCAGTTGGGTAGTACGTACATGGTATGCAACAAGGAAACATCTTGCTCTCATCCCCTTTTTAAAACTTCTAGCTTAGAGCTACTCAATCCTGAATGTTAAATCTATGCAAAACAACACTACTCACACCACAGCTAATAATGTCAGAGCCTGTGCACCTCTTATGCAAGGGGGTAACTGTTACATTTCTGTCAATATCCACAAACCTTTAGGTAAGTGGGGCCAGAAATGATTCACTAGCGTAAGGGTCACAAAAACAAGGTTTATTTATCACACATATGACAGGCTACAGTTCATTCTTGGAGTCCGGTGCAATCTGCCTACAGCATAGGTACAATGATGGCATCATTTCAAAAGCTATTTCTGGAAACAAACCAAGCGAACAGAGCTTCAGCTAACATTGTGTTGAATTTATAAACATAGCTGGGTGTTTCCAGATAGATGCTAAATTATCCTGTGTTAAATGCTTCCGTTTCTAATCTGTATTTTAGCTGACTAAGTATTTTGCAGAGCATTTTTTTTTTAAAAAAAACATTCTTGCAGGTGTAGTCTGCGACCATGCTTAAAAGAAATCTATGCTTTGATAGTCCATGAAATAGAGCTTTGATAGAGAGGTCAATCCGATGAAGTTTAAATTCTTCCTTTCAATATATTCCTCAGTACTTCATTAAATTCCTCCCTACTTCATCCCTCACTTCATTAAATGGGCTTTGACACGGGTGCACTGTATGTCCTCCCCGTTAAACCAGGTGATACTTGCAGCAAGTCATTCTTATCTGTGCCAAGAAGAGCTCCCACAGCTGAATGAACTCAGCCCCTCCTCCAAACTCTCCAGAATGGATGTAACTGCGATCTCCATTTGCAGCAATGAACTAGCAGCTCCACTAAACACGAGGAGTTTTTATTTATTTATTTATTTATTTTTTTGATCCCATCTTTCTGGCCTCACAAGGGCCTCTAGACCCAAGGCAGAATTTCCCAGATCTTCTCTATGAACATAAGGTACATGATGTGTCAAGATCATATGAGGCTGAAGAGGATAACTCTTATAATAAGTGGCACAGTAACCGCTGACCTGGATGGCCTGGGCTAGTCTGATCTCATCAGAACTCAAAAGATAAGCAGGGTTGGCTCTGGTTAGTACTTGAATGGGAGACCATCAAGGAAGTCCAGAGTCACTATGCAGAGGCAGGCAATAGCAAGTTGCAACCCACCACTTGCTTTGAAACCCCTGTGGGGTCACCATAAGTCAGCTGTGTCTTGATGGCACTTTCCACCACCGCTGCCACCAGACTTAGGATGGATAGTACAGGCTTGCCTTCACTACTAATCATTCTCATTGACTTGAGGAAATGAGAATGTGCATTTGACCTGCCTCATCCACCTCGAAATCTAGGAATTAATATCAGTACTTTGTGGTGAAAATGTATCACTAGAAAGTCAAACTCTCTGAAGAGTAAATTCTTTTTCTTCTTTTTTTGCCATACTTAAAATCCATGGCTCTTTTACCATTTAGTGACTTCTGGATTACAGCCGAACAATCTTCTCCAGAGCTCAATAAATGCTCCCTTGCGTGGATTTCATTGAAAAGAAGGTGACCTATCCTTGCTGACATGGACCATCAGTCGGTGGGACATGAATGCACAATCCCACAGTAGCAGAGAAGAAGAACAGCATGTTGTAGGGGGCACAAATGTGATCTTTCTGAGCTGGGAAATAGTAACTTGCATTTTTAAAAAGACGCAAGAAGAGCCAGCCGTCACCTCTACATCCCCATCTTGCTGGTGCCTAGAGAATAAAATGGGCTCAGGGTGGGGTAAAACATTACAGCACTGAAGTGACAGCCATTGTCTTCTGAGGGCCAAACTGTTAAATGATAGAACCATTATTAAATTTCTTCAGTATTAAAAAAAGCAGCAACGCAGTCTGCTGATTTAGATCAGGGCTGCGATCCTGGGATAAAATTAGGGATGTCATAAATTTCACCGCAATCAAAGCAAATTGTCAGGTCTGTTCTGTTCAGCACCAGATGACTCCAAGGCCAGCCAAAGAGGTTTGCCCTGGGATTTTACACAATTGTGCAGGAATGAAAGCACTGCTGATCTGAACGGCTGTTAACAATACTAAGGATGACTCAGATGAGCAAGGAATAGTAGGATAACAATTTGTAACTAAAATTTTCTATGTAAGTAATTGCCTGCCCAGTGGAGCAGCTGCAGCACTGTAAGAATGGGGGGGGGGGGGTTGGGCACCACACTGTTAGAAATGAATAGCTGAAGTAACCTGCCATACAACCCTGGACAGGTTAATGAGCAAACACTGCATCAAAATGTTGGGTCCCTGTTTGTGAGTGAGCCTAACTGGTTGGTGTTCAAGCTTCCCTAGGTAGGATAATGTAGAATACAACAAGGGGAACTCTCTTTCCGCTTGCTTATAGCAGCTCTGGAGAGTGATGTCTGTTGTGAAAACGCTGAGTGTTGCAGGAAGGGGTAAACTTCCCTTTACTCATAGCCAAGGCCTCAATCTACATCCTCTCCCCTACAACTACTTTTTGATGTTAAAGAAAACATCTGAACAATATACAGTTTAGCTCTAAGGGAGAAAGTAAAAGGATGCACTGGAGAGCCCTTCTGGGACAAATTCAAACCATGAAGATCTATCCTGCTCCTTTTTTCATATAGCCCCAGTCTATTTCTGGTTCTTGGTCACACTAGTGTTTATATTGGCAGCTGTAAATTAAAAGGCCTTGCATGTTATTGTTGTTGTTTTAAATGCCAAGGTTGTTTCTTTACAATTTATACCTTCTTTACAATCTGTATGTATGAAGGTCAGCATGGTGTAGTGGATAAGAGCAGCAGACTCTAATCTGGAGAACCAAGTTTGATTCCCCACTCCTCCTTCACATGAAGCCTGATGGGTGACCTTGGGCCGGTCACAGTTCTCTCAGCCTCACCTACCTTACAAGGTGCCTGTTGTGGGGAGAGGAAGGGAAGAAGACTGTAAATTGCTTTGAGACTCTACAAGGTAGAGAAAAGTAGGGTATATAAACTAACTCTTCTCTTCTTCATTAATTAAGGGCAAACCAGCCAGAGTACATGGGACCCCCGTCTAGATCAGATCCAGGGTGCTGGGACTATGAACAGTTTTGCCCATCTAAACTGACCACCCATGTTGGTATTAGCCCTGGAATGGCATTCCCCCCATGACCAGGGTAATATAACAGTTGGGGGAGGGGCGTGGAGGTTAATATATATGACAATTTATGAAAAGGGCTCTGACTCAGCAGTAGAGCATCTGTTTTGTATGCAGAAGGTCCCAGGTTCAATCTAGGTGAAAAAGACAGTAGGTGATGTGAAAGGTCTCACCCTGGAGAGTTCCTGCAGGTCTGATAGGCCAATAGTCTTATTCTGTCTAACAGCACAAAAGGGAAGAACTGAGTAACATCTCTAACAGGCAAGTTGCTCTCTTGTTCAATGCCAGGTCACAGCTGCCTGTTAGAGAGAAACTGTTAGAGAGAAACTTGCCTGTTAGAGAGAAACTGGTAGCTTCAGCATGTCACTTGACTGGTGGATTCACACAAGAAAGAAAAAGACACACTTTATATCTGAAGGAAAGAATAACATTTATTTATCTAAAGAAGATCATTCAAATGTCCTGCTAGCAGCCATAATATATGTGTTATTCATAAGGCTTCAGCTTTTGATTTGCGGCTGAATGTACGATGATGTGATTCAGTTCTTCTTGTGCATTCACCCTTGCTTATGAGTAGCCATTTGGTTTTCCTGTTCCTAATAGGTATGTATCAGTGGGCTCTAGATCAAATCAAGCCTGAACTCTCCCTAGAAGCTAAAATGACCAAACTGAGGGTTTTGTACAGGGGTTACATTATGTGAAGACAAGAGTCACTGGAAAAGACAATGATGCCAGGAAAGGCTGAAGGCAGCAGGAAAAGAGGAAGCCCCAACATGAAATTGTTCGACTCAGTAAAGGAAGCCACGGATCTCAGCTTGCGAGACTTAAGCAAGGGTGTTAATGATAGGACATTTTGGACAACATTGACTCATAGGGTCACCATAAATCAGAAGTGACTTGATGACATTGAACACTGCGTGTGTGTGCGCGTGTGTGTGTAACTATACATGTTTTTCAAAATAGATATTTTATATATTTTTCTTGGTATAGGTTGTTAACACACACACCCTTTTGTGCTGCAGCATTTTGTTGTAGGTTGTTTTATCTGATTCTTTCTAGAGCAGGGGTGTCAAAAATGCAGCCCAGGGGCTGGATCAGGCCCCCGGAGGGCTTCTATCAGGCCCACAGTGGAACTGGCCATCTCCTGCTTCCGGTTCTGCTGCTGCTGCTGCATCATAGCTTGCTTCGCCAGACTCTCTCACTCGCTTAGCCATTTCATGTTTTAGCCTGAGTCCTAGATTTAGAACTATGAGTATGAGATTTCTGTGGTGAATGTCAATAAATCAAAAGTAGGTTTGCAGTCTACAGATACACACTTGAACAGCATACTCAAGATTTTAACAGCACAGACATTTTGATGCAATAATTCAGAACAAGAGGTGTCAGTTATCAGATACTGTTAAATAAACAAAATATTGCAAGAGTGCTAATGTTTTAAGCATGTTTTTATTTTAAGTAAAAAAATCTTTATGTTTTTGTTCTTTATAGTGTTTATATCTCTGCTACCTGGCATTATGTTTTATGACATGCATGGCCCGGCCCAACAAGGTCCCATTATGTCAGATCTGGCCCTCATAACAAATGAGTTCGACACCCCTGGTCTAGAGGGCAGCTCCACATGCGTTCATCCCAACCCCAACCCAAACTGAGGTCTTACATGGCTGAAAGACCCCTTTAAAAACACTTTGGGAAGATCTCCCACATTTCATGCAGTTTGGCCCTTCATATGACATCCCTTTGGGGATGACCATTTCAGTGAGATTGCCCACCACACCCTTTAAGTACAAGCCAAATAAGTGAAACCAAAGAGCCCCAGACTCCTTTACACTATTGCAGGGATGTCAAACATGCGGCCTGCAGTCCAGATCAGGCCCTCGGAGGGCTCCAATCCAGCCCACAAGGACTTGGCTGTTTTCTGCTTCTTTTCCAGTTCTTCTGCTGCTGTCACATTGCAGCTTGCTTTATCGGACTATCTCAATCACACAGGAGAGATAGATAGGCAAACCTCCTTATGCCAAGGCTTTCCTGGGTGCAACTGGGTTCCCTCCCCTTTTTCACTGTATTCATGCCCTCATGATCCAGTCTTTCTCAGTAAGAAAGCAAGGTGAACTATTTTAGAGGTGGAATAACAACAAGCCTGTGTGGCGGATTAGGCTGAGAGTGTGTGTCTGGACCAAGTTCACACAGCACATTTCCTTTGTAGGAAATTGTAGTCATTTACCTGGGAAAGAGCATAGTTTTGTAGACAAACACATGGCCCTCAGTCTGTGTCAGGATGCCTTCTCATGTTCTTGACCAGCAAACAAAGCAACTTATGTAGAAAAGGTTGCAATGCCCAGCCATTTCATGTTTTTCCCCTGGGTCCTAGGCTCAGAACACTGAGGATGAGATTCCTGTAATGAATGTCAATAAATCAAAAGTCGGTTTGCAGCTTACAGATACACACCTGGACAGCATACTCAAGATTGATACAGCAGAGACATTTTGATGTTATAATTCAGAGCAAGAAGTGTAAGTTATCAGAGACTGTTAAACAGAAAAAATCTTGCAAGGATGCTAGTGCTTTAAGCATGTTTTGTTTTAAGTTTAAACAGCTTTAATTGTGTTTGTCTGTGTTTTTTATAAAGTTTATATCTCTGCTACCTGGCATCACATTTTATGACACACATGGCCCAGCCCAACAAGGTCTCATTTATGTCAGATCCAGCCCTCATAACTAATGAGTTCAACATCCCTGCTCTATGGGCTGCTTGCGAAGGTAATCCTTGAACTGGCACACTCCAGATGAAAGGGGCAGTGTAACATTCTCTCTGGCAAGCCTGTGATTTGTCAATTTAATTTATAAGATTCAAAAGAAATTAATATTCAAGCATTTCCACTGATAACTTTCAGCCTGCACACAGTATTGTATATTTGAGCTTTCCATTTAGAGAACACTTCCTCGGGTACCCTTTAGTATTTTAAGAGGTTTTGAAAAATAAATGCCCATACCAATCAACACCAGCTGTAGCCCAATTAAACTCCACGGCTACATGTTTTTTCACATGGAGAACACTTACTAAATAGGCTTAAATGGTCAGTATGCATAATACAATTTTCTAAAGTGCACTCTTCCTGGTAGGAAATCCTACTTCTTTGGGGAGGTGAGACCATGACAAATTTCTTTCTCCCCCCCCCCCCCCCCCCCCGGACACTCCTGTCTTTCTTTCTTTTCTTTTCTTTTTCTTTTTAAAAAAGTTTTTATTTCCATCATTTATTGCCGTAGCTGTCAGTTGGAGCTCACACCAAGGAGAAAAAAAGCTTCCCTCTTTTTAAAACAAGCCTTTTGAAAGCTTCATACATAAACTGAGTTGTAGCTGCATGCTTTCCCACTGAAATTAATCCACCTTCAGCTGCGGAGAGAAAAAGAAGTAAACCTTTAATCCCTTAAAACTTTCCATCTTCCCCTTAACTGATTTTTTTTTAGACAGACAAATTGTGTTCAGTCCAATTGTATGTATCTCAGTACTTATTTAGCATGTTTATTAAAGTTAAGGATATGGATCATTCAAAGGAAAACAGTCAAATATCAGCAATTCTTAATGCTCATATCAACAGCCACAAATATATTGATTCCATGGTCAATATTACTTATAAGATGGCAGGGATATCCTCACTGCTGGCAAGACTTATGATTTCCTGAATAATACACTTTATATCCAGACTCAGTACACGTTGCTACTGGATTTTACTGTGCGAAATGACAAAATCCAGTTGCAAACAATTACTAAAGTGCATTGAAAGTGGATTGAAAGTGCATTGAAGAAAAAAAAATCAAGGTTGAAGAAGATAAAAGGAAGATTTTGCCTAATGCAGAAACAATAAAAACTAGAATAAAAATGCTACAGCATCAAATGAACATTTTACTTACACAAGAAATAGCCAAGAATATAGAAAATATCAAACAATATTATTTTGAGAATGCCAATATGTGAAGAACTAGACCAAGATGTTAGAAAATTTATATGGTTAAGCTAAAAGGGCATGTATTAGTTTGAAGTTGCTTCGTGACAAAAAAGAAAGAGGACGTCTGGGAATACCAGATTGGCTATTATACTACACAGTGGCGGCGATGGGATGGATACGGGATTGGCTAATACTAGAAGATAGAAGAACTCTAAAATTAGAGAGTCATGACCTACACATGGGCTGGCACGCCTATGTATGGTATGACAAAGATATGGTATGACAAAGATAAAACACAACATATCTTCCATAAACATATTATAAGATGGAGAAAATTAAAAGAAAAATTTTATGACATTTTAAGCTTTTCATAATGCCAAACTTAATGACTGAAAACAAAATGGTCAGTTATGAAACCATATTAACAAAAGAAAATGAATTGAAGTCTTTTGAAACACTACAAGCATTAAATATTAATCTTACAAGTTGGGAGATAATACAATTAAAATCAAGATATGCCAAAGATAAAACAAGAAATTTTGCAAAGACAAAATCAGATTTAGATAAAATTTGGCTGTCATCCGCAGATAAAATGATACAAAAAGTATATAACTTCTTATTAAATGAGAAGATGCATACGGAAACAATAAAACCATGTATGAGGGCATGGATGAAGGATCTAGGAACTAACATTAGTACAGAGAAATGGACAAAAATGTGGAGTTCAATAAAATTACTAAGGGCTACATCCTATAAAGAAAACATAGTTAAAATGTTTTACAGGTGGCACTGGACTCCAGACAAACTAGCAAAATGTTATAAAAACGTATCAGGAAATTGCTGGAGGTGTAAAAGGAATATTGGCTCATATTATCACACATGGTGGAGGTGTGAGAAGTTGGTTAAATTCTGGAAAACCATAAAACAACTAATTGTAGAGATGGTGGGAATAAATCTCGTGTTAGACCCAGAAATATACCTGTTGAATATGTTACCAGAAGGGATAAAGTATAATGAATCATGTTTGATATTATATATTCTTACTGTGGCTAGAATTTTTATAGTCAAATGTTGGAAATCAGATAAAATACCAACTAGAGAAGAATTAATAACAAAAATTATAGAAATAAAAGAAATGGACAAAGTAAATATGATTTTGGCTGGAAAGGAGGAAAATGTGTTTTTAAAAAGATGGCAGAAAGTAGATAGTTGGTTAGAAAAAAACGGACAAAGAAACTCCAAAATATGATGTAAATGAATATATTTTTGTGTTATTGTATATAATGGAAAAAAGCTAAATAAACTATTTAAAAAGAGAGAGAGAATGCCAATAAGCCTACTAGATGGTTGGCCTACTAACTTAGGAAAGAGAGAGAGAAAAGAATAATCACATCTCTAAAATATGATAGGAATGAAACAAAGCACTGCCCTCATGACTTAAGAAAGATTGTGGAAAATTTCTGTAAAAATTTATATCAACATAAAATGCAGGTTAACCAACAAATAGAAAAATTGTTATCACAAAATAACCATAAGAAATTCAATGAAGAACAAAACAAAATTTTAAACAATCCTATATCACCGTGTGAAATTACAGAGGCAATTAAAAAACAGGAAAAAAAGAAATCCCCAGGGCCCAATGGCTTTCCAGTGGAAATTTACCAAGAATTTGAGGAGCAGATTGTTATACCATATAAAGACTTATTACAAAATATAATTAAAGAAGGAAAGATTCCGAGCTCATGGAATGAAGCCCTCATCACATTAATTCACAAATCAAGACCAGATGAAAAAGAGATTAAAAAACTATCGTCCCATTTCATTGTTGAATGCTGACTATAAAATTTTTGCAAATATACTTGCATCAAGATTTTAAAAAGTACTATAGGAAATAATTCATCAAGATCAAGCGGGTTTTCTCCCAAAAAGAGATTAAAAATAATATAAGAACCATTATTAATGTTTTAGAATATTATGAAATACACTTGGAGAAACAACTAGCTTTAGTTTTTCTGGATGCTGAAAAGGCATTTGACAATGTCACTTGGGAATTTATGATCCAAAAGCTGGAACTCTGGGACTGTGGACCAAGTTTTCTCTCTATGATAGCAGCAATATATAAGAAACAATATGCAAAAGTTATGATCAATGGGACATGACGGAGAATATAGAGATACAAAAGGGAACAAGACAAGGATGCCCCTTATCCCCACTATTATTTATTTTCATGTTAGAATCACTAAATGATATGGTGAGAGCTAATGAACAGATAAGAGGATTGAAAGTAAAAGGGGAGGAGTTTAAGTTACAAGCATTTGCTGATGACCTAGTTTTTATTCTAGAAGATCCTTTATCATCTATCTCATTACTATTGGAAAAAATGAATATATTGCCTCGCTTCTTATTTCTAGCCCAAACTATACCAATCTTGAAGAAAAAACATCAATTTGTGGAGCTTGATAAAATCATTAGACAATTTATTTGGTACCCCAAAAAAGCATGAATCAAATGGAAATCATTACAAGATAAAAAGGAAAGAGGCGGATTTGGGCTACCTAACTGGGAGTTGTATTATCAAGCTGTGGCGGCAGTATGGATAAAAGAATGGATAATACTAGAAGATACAAGAACATTAAATCTGGAAGGGCATGATCTCAGAATGGGGTGTCATGCTTATCTCTGGTACAAAGAAGAAAAGGAAGAAGAAGAAGAAGAAGAAGAAGAAGAAGAAGAAGAAGAAGAAGAAGAAGAAGAAGAAGAAGAAGAAGAAGAAGAAGAAGAAGAGATTGGATTTATACCCTGCCCTTCACTACCCAAAGGTGTCTCAGAGAGGCTTACAAACTCCTTTCCCTTCCCCTCCCCACAACAGACACCCTGTGAGGTGGGTGGGGCTGAGAGAGCTCTGACAGAAACTGCTGTTTTTCAAGGACAGCTCTTATCAGAACTATGGCTTGCCCAAGGTCATCCAGCCAGGTGCAAGTGGAGGAGGAGCAGGGAATCAAACCCAGTGCTCCCAGATTAGAGTCCGCGCACTTAACCACTACATCAAACTGGCTCTCAAAGAAAAAATACATTCCAACTTTCATCAGCATTTAACCACTACATCAAACTGGCTCTCAAAGAAAAAATACATTCCAACTTTCATCAGCATATTTTGAGAAGCTCACTGATAAAATGTTGGCAAAATCTAAAAGAAAATTATTACATGAAAAACCCAAGATGTGTATCCCCTCTAGAAGCATTTATCAAACCTACCTTATTATCTGAAAACAAGAAAGTGCCATATGAAAATCTACTAGATAAAAATAATAAGCTTGTTGTTCCTGTTTGGTCCTTGTATCTGTTAAACCATTATGTTATATGCTAATTTGCTGCTCACCCTCTACCTCTATGTATGGACTAGTACTTCCATTTCACTGTATCTGAAGAAGTGTTCATGCACATGAAAGCTTATACCTTGAATAAAACTCTGTTGGTCTTAAAGGTGCCACTGGACTCAAGTTTTGCTTTGTTGCTTCAGACCAACATAGTCTGCGGTCACACGGAACAGTAGCCATGCTAGAGAGACGGGAGATAGGCAGATTTTCCAGGCGCGACCTCACTGCCACATCTGGGAAGTGTAGAGCTCTTGTGGCTCAACCAAGGCTTCTCTCCGAAGATGCGTGGCAAAAAACTAGTACCTCGGAGGTACTAGTTTCCGGAAACCGCGGGGCAAGGGCGGGCGTCTGATCGCGTTTCCGGTGGCATCCGGCGCCCGGCCATGTCCCCTTGCAAACAGGTCATTTTTTTCCCCAAGGCTCCACGGATGTGCACAAGCACCCAACAGAGCATGTGCACACTTCAGTTTTTAAAAGTTAAAAAAAAACCAGTTTGCCGCGGCGCCCCGCTTCTTTGCCTGTGGTGTGATTGGCACCTCCCCCCTGGCCACGGGACCTTGACGGGACCTCAACCGGAATTCTGATCTCGCAGTTGCATGTTAGTTTGCCCCAGGGCAAACAGCCACGCTTCCCCCCGCCCCGCATCTTCCAGCCCGTGTGACCGGGGCCATAGCTACCCACCTAAATCTATCTTCATGGAAGGCACTGCATCAAGCCACTTGGAATGGAAATCCATCAACCTCACGAAGAAACTTGCACAGGCACAGACTGATATTTCCTTTCCTGCAAAAACCTGGACATTATACCCAAGGGACTGAGAATTAGGAATCCACTACAATCTACTTATCCTACAAACTAGGATCACATTGTCCAAGAAGCCACTCAGTCATCTGATCAGTGTCCTGTACTTCCAACAGAAGCTGATCAAGGAGAAACTCTCTGAATTGGACATTTCTATTTTTTTAAAAAATCAACTCGACTGGATTTGCTGAAAAAACAGAAAGAGAAAAAAACCCTCTCTAACCTGCAACAGAAAGAGAGAGAAAAACTATCTAACCTTCAAAGCAACCAGAGTTCCAACAATATTGTGAACCTTTCACAGCCCAGACTCAGCCCAGCAGAGGAATCAGTTCTTTCACATGAACATTTTTCTGGGGAAACATGCCACAGGGGAGTTTCAGAACATCTTTGACGCAATTCTTTTTAAAAAGTTTAAAAGTTCATGAGTTTTCAGTATATTTATTTATTTATTCAATTTATCCCCCGCCCTCCCCGCCAAAGCAGGCTTAGGGATTCATTGATACCCTGCCCTTCCTCCCCAATGGGGGCCCAAAGTGGCTTACATCATTCTCCTTGGAGCTGTCCAGGCATGAGACTGGGAGGTACTTTGGATGGGGGGGGGGACTACTGTAACAATCGAGGCTTTGAAAGTTGTATGGCCTCCTTAACTGAATGAAGGCTGTGGGGGAGGTGGGGCAGCATTGAGGCTACATGGGAAGAAGAGTCCAACCTCTTGTGAGGAAAGAGACTCTTACAAAAGGCCAGAGAACCCTATGAAGCCTGCTCAAAGCACTTCTTGCTCTTCAAAAGGGCTGGATGATGAGGACATTGGACTGCCTGGTCTGGGCAGCAGTATGGAATGGGAGTTAACGGAAGGAGCAGGAGTTGGGTGCTGTAAACCACCAGCCAATGTAGTGTACTGGTTAAGAGCGGCGGACTCTAACCTGGAGGAGTGGGTTTGATTCTCACACCAACCCTGTGAGGTAGGATAGGCTGAGAGTGTGACTGGCCCAAGGCCATCCAGCAAGTTTCCATGGTAGAACAGGGATTTGAACCTGGGTCTTCCAGAGCCTTTTGTTACTGTCCACGGAGAAGACTCTTGAGAGTCCCTTGGACTGCAAGGAGATCAATTCAGTCAATCCTAAAAGAACTCAAGCCTGACTGTTCCCTGGAAGGCCAGATAATGAAACTGAAGCTCAAATACTTTGGCCACCAAATGAGAAGGGAGCACTCCCTAGAGAAGACCCTGATGCTGGGAAAGACTGAAGGTCAAAGAAGACGGGGACGGCAAAGGATGAGATGGTTAGACAGTGTCAAAGATGCAACGAACATGAAATTGAGCCAACTTCAGAGGACGGCGGAAGACAGGAGGGCCTGGCGGGATCTGTTCCATGGGGTCGCGAAGAGTCGGACTCGACTGTGCGACTGAACAACAACAACAACAACAACTTCCAGAGCCTAGTCTTGACACTCTAGCCACTACAGCATGCTGGCTTTGAATCGGCCCTGGGTGGCCGCCTTTTTTCAGTTGCTTCACACCACTGTTTCCAGGAAGGTAGTTTAATAAGCCTGATCCATTAGAGATTGGTTAGGTCCTAGTGGGGTTGGCCAGATTAGTGTGGGGTGATGCTTTCTGTTGTTTATATTAGCAAGGACCCCGAGACATCTATGGATGGGGTATGGGCACCCAAGGCAGCCCTGCTGGAATGGATGATAACTGGAGGGCATGGAGAGGTAAATCCCTTGATGCAGCTCAGTGGAAGATTATGATGAGCAGCATCTCTCTGCACAATTTCAGGCACAAAAGAGGAGCAAGGCATAGCCTCACCACAATGAACTTTGAGCCAGGGTGGATCTCCCAATTGCTGGCAAATCAGATTAGGTGGCCTCTTAGGAACCCCACATTAATTGATTTGGTTTTCAGGTGCAGTTCAAAGGTTTCAATAAACCCCCATTAACCCATACCCTGGTGTCTATTGTCTCTATTGGGGCAACTAGATTGGGAATGTGCAAATGATTGATTACAGTGAAAGATACGTATTCCTAAGGGCAGGAAAACTCTGCAGCATTGCTAGCTCATAGAAGTCACAGCCACTGCTGTACATAAAGAGCTTTCTCAATGCAACCTGCTTTGTATTTCCTGTATTATGAGAGAGCCAGTTTGGTGCAGTGGTTAAGTGTGTGGACTCTAATCTGGGAGAACCGGATTTGATTCCCCACTCCTCCGCTTGCACCTGCTGATGTGACCTTGGGTCAGTCACAAGCTCTGGCACAGCTGTCCTTGAAAAAGAGCAGTTTGTGTCAGAGTTCTCTCAGCCCCACCCACCTCACAGGGCGTCTGTTGTGGGGAGGGGAAGGGAAAGGAGTTTGTAAGCCGCTCTGAGACACCTTTGGGTAGTGAAGGGTGGGATATAAATCCAATCTCTTCTTCTTTTTCTTCTTTGACAGGAACATTGGCCACCTCCTTTGGTTGGATAAAATGCTTCTTGTTTGCATTATTTGCTGACTCCCACTCCCCACCCCCATCATCTCCCTGCTTTCTATCTCACAGCAAACAGTGCAGGCAGCAGGTGCCATTTTTATTAATGTTAACAATAATCTGTATTATAATAATCCACCATAACATTCTGGGTGTAATTATTTCATTTTCTAATGCGTATGTATGTAGGTCAGCATGGACTTTCTGTGAGGTGATTTTGATCCTTTTTGCGTGTTTTATTGAATTGTTGAAATGTTATACTCTTTTTAACTGGAATTGTTTTTGAATATTGAATGTTTTGATGGTCTGAATCCCTCAAAGAGCCTACTTAGTCATCAGGAAGGATGTGAAATTATTAAAGGAACTAAATGAAAATGAACCAGATTTGGCAATGACAGTATCTGCATTATTATACGTGGGTTGTGTTCTCATTCTGGATAATTTCCTGTATTATGAGAGAGATGTCAGAAGAACCTGCTTCCCACTTTAATGTTGTGGGTTCTCTATCATATATATTTATGGATGTTGGAAAGATGACATAGATTTATGCACTCTATTGCATATGTGTGTGCCTTGCTCTAGGGGAGTCAGGATGTAATTTTAGTTCTTAATTTGCACTGTTTAAATACTATAATTCTAACTTTTTTGCTGAAGGAAACATCAAGTTAAAAAGGAAACTGGGTTGCATTAATTATAATGTGTCAGATTAAATGAACTAAATTCCTCAACTATTTTTAAATATTTTGACATTTGGCACAACATGAGCTGCATTTCGATACACATTTCAGTTTTGAATGAGGCACTGGGAATGTGGCAAATGCAAGGTATTGCACAGAGGTTTTTCATGCCTCCAAACGTCCTCTGGGCCTTAGAGCACTACCCCCCAAAAATGTCCAGTTATCTGTCCATTACTGCAGCTGACTAGGAGAACTGCATAATGATACTTTGGCAGGTTTGTCAGAGAATTGCTGGCGAAATATATGTAATGTTTTATTATACAAGTGTGTGATGACAAAAAGAATCACCATTTGGGGGTCTCCTCCTCCCCACAGTCACTTTGGACTCCCTTTGTCTCAAGCTGGCAGCTGAGGAGAGGGATTTGCATTCTTTGATACACTGCTTATAGCCTGATGCCCCCCTCCTTTGTAACAGAGGGAGGGGTGTTGGCCTTTCCTCCTCCACCATTTACTTCAGAAGGGACACAGCCAGTGTTCCCTCTAAGCTGTGGAGTCTTGTGAGCCAAAAAATCTACTTTGTGAGCGACAGGCATCAAAGTTGTGAGCAGGCAATTTGGCTACTGCATAAGTCAGTTTGCCTTGGAGTCGTCCTTCCTGAGCTGAGACAAAAATGTGTGAGCTGGAGGCTAAAAAACTGTGTGCTAGCTCACACTAACTCAGCTTAGAGGGAACGTTGGACACAGCACAACTTCCCTTTCCCCATACGGCATCTATTAGAGGGAGGGATTTGGGTATGCCTGTCTCTGAAGCTATTTGCATAATTTTGTTGGTTCAGAACTTTTATCAACTTGCATGTCTCTCTGATCACAAAACTGCATTCTGCGACAAGATGGCCAGAGCAAGTGCATGGCCATCAGACACAGCCAGGTTAGGAGAGAGGTACGGAACGACTTTGGTGTGCTAATCCACCCTGGCTGCTAGCTCAGCCAGTGACCACAACAGCCTTGTTTCCCCCCCCCCCAATGTGTTTTGCTCTCTCTTGTAGTCTCAGAGGGAGCAAAACACATGTGGAAAGGGGGCAGACCCAAAGCAATAGGGACAAAAAAGTGTCAAAAATGGCAGTGCGGAAGTGGCACCTGCCATGGAATTTGTCGATGCACTACAGGGCCACCGCTGGGTTCAGAATGGTGCTGCTTGACCCTGAGGGTGCTCATTCCCCATGACCCAATCATAATTTGATTGATGGGCAGCTCAAGAAGTACAAATAGCTAGTAGTCTATGACAGTCAAGCAACTGGGTGACTTTTAAGTCTTTTCCGTCTCCCCTGCTCAATAATTTAATAACATGAAGCTGTTGCAGTGTCATCCTAAGCAGATGCTACCCCTTTAAGCCCACCGAAGTCTGCAGCTCTGTCAAGGTCAATATTTTCTGCTTGGTCAGTGGCCCTCCAGGTTCTCAAGGTAGAGGTCTTTCATACCATCCCTGGGATGAACCTGAGATCTTCTGTATGCAAAGGAGATGCTTTCCAGGGCTTTCAAGGTCTTCCTCATAAATGATTCCCTGACCCTTTTGACTGGAGATTGAACCTGGGACCTTCTGTATGCAAGGCAGGTGCTCTACCACTGAGCCATAACTCCATCCCTTTTCAATATATGTATTTATACAATATTGATATGTTTCCTTTTGCTTATATATATGAGTTGCAATTTCTTTCTTCTGTTCCTGTCCTTGTGCAGTCATTTAAATTTTGTTGTGTGTAATTTTTATTTGAAAAAATAAATACAATAATATTGACTATAAAATACAGAAATTAAAATACCCAGGTACAGCAGAGGATTCCAGTGGAAGGTTTTCCATTTAATCATATATTACTTCCTAATTTGTTACATGTAACACAATAACATTGAATGCAGATATTCATTTAAGAGGTCCATGGGATGTCAGAAAATCCTGACATTTACCAAAGTAAATGTGCGTGTGCATGCACACATGCCTACTTTAAGTTCCGTCAGGTCACTTCTGACTTATGATGACCCTGTGAATTAGTGAGCTGCCTTGTCCAGGTCTTGCAAACTGAGGACTGTGGCTACCTTTATTGAATCAATCATGTAAATATATTAAATTTAAATATACTAAATTTAATTCTGCTTTTCTCCATTTACTGGTCAATACTGATGTGTACTTTAGTGCAGATGTAGATGCCAAAAACAAGTCTTGTGGACAAAACTATGTCAGACACCTGCCAGTATATCTCAAGAATTAACAGGTTTCTTCCTCAGTCACATAATTTACTGTGGAGACATTTCCCTGAATGCATGATGGCCTCTCCAAAGTCATTGCAGAGTAAGACGCAAAGCAAGGTTCCATAGGGCCTGTAAAACGGACTTGTTCCGCCAGGACTTTGGCTGAGGCAGCAGACGTCCAACCATCTTGGCCTCCCCTGCTCACAAGTAACTTATCTGACTAACATCCTGCAGGAGGCACTATGGACCACTACGGACTGCTCTGGAGTTGTTGTTTTTGTTTTAAGTTGCCATCTAATTCTGTTTGTTTTAAATCAGGCTTTGCTTATATGTTTATTGCTTGTATCTTTTGTATGCTGTGAGCCACCCTGAGCCCACTTGTGGGATAGGGTGGGATATAAGCCAAATAAATAAAGAGATAAATAAATGTATTCAGTTCCAACCACCAGTGCCAGTGGACTTATCCAAGAAATAATTGCAGACAAATGGGGGGGGAGGCCCAGCAAGCACACCCTGAGAATGGTCGGACTAAGGTGTTTTTTCACAGGCAAGAGAGTAGGACTGCCAAGTGGGGGCGGGGAAACCCCGGCTTTGGAGGCCCGATTTCCGCCGCGGCGGAATCAGGCCCCGGGGGGAACTCCGCCCCTAAAGCTGCGTCACCAGAGGTGACGCAGCCACATCACTCACGTTGGGGGCATGGCCCAGATCGTCAGGGGGGGGAACCATATGGTTTTCCCCCTGACGATCTGGGCCACGCCCCCAATGTGAGTGACATAGCACATCACTTCCTGTGACGTGCTGGAGGCGCGTGCACATGTCCGACGCAAGCTCCCAGACCCCGGCAAGGATCCCCCGCTGCCAAGGGTAAGTACACTTGGCAACCCTACAAGAGTGCCAATAGCTGTTGAACCGGAGATATTACTTCTAGGGCTTAAGATGGAAGAAGTAAATGTAACAAAAAAAATTGTTGTGGTACTTGATTACTACTGCTAGAATGATTTATGCACAATCTTGGAAGCAGGATAGAATACCAGAAAAATGGGAATGGATACAGAAAGTGTTATTCATGGCTGAAATTGACAAATTAACGAAGAAACTTAATAACAAAGATGATCAAGAATTTTTTGAAGACTGGAAAGACTTTAAAGAATATTTAGGAAAAAAACTGGGATGTAAAACATAATTTACTTTGTTTTGATATTTAAAAAGGGCAGAAACATATAAAGGTTTGGAATGACTAGATTAAGATATTGTTACCTTGAAATTTAAGATGGAAATGGGAAAGAAAAAATAGAAATATAAATGGGAAAGGGGGAGGAGCATTGCGGGAAGCCACAAAAGGGGGGGAGGGGATAAGAGATATGGATATGTGATAAAATAAATGTAATGTAATGTTGAATATGTTGCTATATCCAAAATAAAAGTTTTGACATAAAAAAAGAGAGAGCCAATAGCTGTTGCCACTTTTTGGATGGTAGAGGAACATAAGCCATGTTGAATCAGGCCAATGGCCCATCCAGTCCAATACTCTGTGTCACACAGTGGCCAAAACCATGGGTGCCATCAGGAGGTCCACCAGTGGGTCCAGAGCTCCAGAAGCCCTCCCACTGTGCCCCCCCAAGCACGAAGGATACAGAGCATCACTGCCCCAGACATAGTGTCCCATCTATACCTTGTGGCTAATAGCCACTGATGGACTTCCATATGTTTTTCCAATCCCCTCTTGAAGCTATCCATGCTTGTAGCCACCACCACTTCCTGAGGCAGTGAATCCCATGTGTTAATCACTCTTTGGGTGAAGAAGTACTTCCCAGCATAATGAGAACCAGGCACGAGGCATGTGTAGACTTTAGGTGGTCACACTGAATCACAACGAATATCCAAGCTGGCACTTGGGAGACGGGGAAACGACGCTTGAGGGAGAGCCTCCCAGTGACTTCCAAATCCCTTCCCGGATGTCTGCCTCCGGCCTCAGTGATGAAGACAAGTCATTTGGAAAGGAAACTGTTACCAGCCCGAGTCTGAACAAAACGCTTTGGCTGGCAGCCTGCAAAGCACAGCCGCGTGCCAGACTCCTGCATCGTGGGCAGTGAAGGAGCGTTGCTCAGAAGCCCATAGGGCAGGAAGGAATAAATACATTTCCATTGTCCTTCTTGCTGTTGTAAAAGCAAAGCTGGCAAATATTTTTATTTTCTGCACAAGTCTTGGCAGGGGAAGAGAGCCAGCTGTGCACAGGCGGGCACCTGTACAATATAGAACCAAAAACAAACAAAAAAGAGCCCGAACAATCAAAGAATAAAGATTGTGTTTCCTCCTTCATGTAAGGCCAAATTGTCAAACGTGCTTCGTACCCCTAGTAAAGGCCTTTCTGAAACCCAACTTGTGGGGTGAAAAATACACACATCACTCTGTACCTGTATTTTAAGGGCAGGGGAGAAGAAAGCTTTGCCCCCCCCCTCTATTCCTGTTTAAAGAAAGCTTGAAAAATAGTTAAACTGGCTTTTCCGTGGATGCAAAAAGCAAAGAATATAACCCCAAGGAAGGAAGGCATGTCTAATCCCATTGAAAAGCAGTGGGGATTCAGCGAACAGTTACGCACATGAGTCCTATTTATTTCAGTGGGACAAGGGTCTTACCAAGGTTGGGGAAGGGTGAGGATGAAGAATGTGAGACAGAAGCAAGGATGAATATGAAGGAAGGCAGCAAGGGAGAGGGTGGATTCCAGGCACCCACAGCACCCTGGGAGTCCATGGACCAGCCAACCATGCAATCTCTTTTCATATGATGTTTGGATTAATAAAGCCCTTGCACACTCGGCAGTCTAAAACAGGGTGACAGAGATCACATATCTCTGAGATCCTGTCAAAGGGAAATGGTACACAGGTGCAACTTGGATTGGGGCTATGTGGTAAGGGAAAAGGCAGTCCAACTTGCTCTCATTTGCTTTTGCTAATCAAAAATCGGCTTCCTACATTGATACTAATTAATTAATTGACTGATGCAGGGGTCATTTCGTAGAAAAAGAGCTAGGGGAACTTATTAGCATAACTCATTAGCATATGCCACACCCCCTGACATCAGGGGCCCGGCGGTGGACCTGCAAGGCCAGCGGGAGTGCGAGGAAGCCCTGCCAAGGCCCTCCCTGGCCCCAGGCAGGCAGGGGTGGGGAGAGGCGGGGAGGAAGCAACTTACCCTCCCTCTTCTCCTGCCTCCTCCTGGCTGAATGAGGGCTGGAAGCGGGGCGGCCAGAAGCATGGGGCGGGGCTTCGTCATGTGCCCCGCCCCCCTGCACCTCACCTGGGGAACTGCGTTCCCCCGCGTTCCCCCCCGAAATGACCTCTGGACTGATGGATTAAGAATAACAGTAAACCACCTAAAGTGATCAAAACATGTAGTTTTTTTTTTTTTCAAAAAAATTATTTTTGTTCACAATTGAAATACATAATACATAAGTAAATAACAATTTAAAACAATCAAAACATGTAGTTAGCAACAGGCAAGTAAAAATATCATTGAGAGGTAGCCAGTTTGATGTTGTGGTTAGGAGCACAGACTCTAATCTGGGAGAACTGGGTTTGATTCCCCACTCCTCCACATGCAGCTGCTGGTGTGACCATGGGTCAGTTACAAGTTCTTTCAGAGTTGTTCTCTCAAGGGCAGTTCTTGAAAGAGCTCTCTCAGTCCCACATACCTCACAGGGTGTCTGTTGTGGGGAGGGGAAAGGAAAGGGATTGTAAACCACTTTGAGACACCTTCAGGTGGTGAAGGAAAGGGTAATCCAATCTCCTCCTCCTCCTCCTCTTCTTCTTCTTCACAGGTATATAAGACCCATGTAATCAAATGGGTCTCACTCTCAGGAAAGTGTTGTTAGGACTGTAGTCTATTCATACCCCACCTTTAACCAAAACACAACCCTGTAAGGTAGGTTAGGCTGAGTGTGTAACTGGGCTGAAGTCACCCAGCAAGTTTCCATGGTAGAGTAGTGATTCAAACCTGGCTCTCCCAGATCCCAGTTCGATACTCTGACCACTACACCACACTAAAACAGAAAAGCAACACAGTTAAGCCAGAGTTCTTTCAAGCTGCCCTCATAAAACTCCTGTAAATCATTCTGTCCTACAGCCTCGCTAGAAGTCCCCAAGGGCAGGTGCCTTCCTCATTCATTCTGGGAGGTTGTTCCATAATGGCACAGGAACAGCAACAGAAAAGACTTAGGTCTGGGCTGCCACAGGTTGTATCCTCATGCATTTAAAGGGGGGAAATGGTTTAAAATGGGCAAATCTTTTTCCCCATTAAAAATGTTAATAAGAGAATAGGGCTTCAGTTAAATCCTCTTTCCAAATGGCCCTGATCCAAAAAAAGATGATGATGTTTAAGTTATGCAAAGTGAAAAACTAAATAACAAGTTAAGGTTACAAAGTCAACAGTTGTAAAGCAATAAATATGTCAAAATAGCAGATAAATGTCTAAAGGTGTTTTTCTAATTGTGGGAAGTAACAGAATCTTAATTATCTCCTCTCCGGCATGGAGGGTGCATGGAGGGCATGGATGTAATGTTGTCAGCAGACATCCATTCAGTATTCTAATATACTATTCTGAAAAAGAAATACACTAAAATACAACAAATTTATAGTTCTTGTTGATTGGTTGTTGTTGGTTTCTGACCTGTTTGCCGATCACATTGAGGGACCTGAATTTCCAACAACCATTTCCACAGTTCATTGATCTGTTCATTGGTGTTCAACAGGTTGTATCACTGTATTCCTTCACGAGATTTCGTGCATGAGTGTTCCCACCCAGTCCGATCAAATTCTACTAACCCACCTCCATCCTTGGTGGATAACAACTGTGTTCAACAGACAATTGTTTAAATGGACAATTAGATCACTCACAAGTCATATAAACCAGTTATAAATAAATGCTGAGTCTCAATAAAATCATCCGCTTCAGTGTTCCTTAGTGACACTAATGGCCACCAATCAATTTGAATCAGTTTTGTGAAAACCCAGTGCAAATCGGTTCGGCAGGCATTTGTGGCAGTTTGGCTCAAACCAAAGGGTTCAGGTGATCAATTCTTCTCTGAACGGAACCTTCAAATTCAATAAGTTCAGCTGTCAAAAATGTTTGACGTTCACAGCATCCTTAGTCTCTGTCACGTCTGTTTTGGTCTTCCCTGACTATCCGGGGTCTACTGCAGTATAATGTACGCATGATCTTACGAGGAATAAATTATATACTTACCGAAGTCCACATTAAGGAAAGCACCCACTAAAACTCTGTCACTAACTTACATGGCATTTGTGGTTTCTTTATCACCAAAGTCACACTTGAAAGCAACTTTGTTTCAGCTGGGTAGCCGTGTTGGTCTGCCGTAGAAGAACTTATACCACGGAAGTCTTGCTGGTGCTACTGAACTCGAACCTTGCTCTGTGAAAAGCAGCTGGCATTCAGAAAGGTGTTGGTGTTTCATTGGTTTGGTCATAACCAGACCAGCTCTCTCCTATAAGCTTTTCATTGTGATATTTTTGCCTCCTGCAATGAAAACTGGTTTATTTACTTTCCTCTAATCATTTTCACCTTTATAGGGGCTTCTGAATGAATGATATTACAGACAATTAAGATAAGCGGTCATAAAACTGAGCATGCCTGAGCATTTAGTAATGTGCTTTTCATAACAGCTCAGGGTTCTTTACATGCTAACTACCCTTGAAGAACCTGCACTGCTGGATGAAATCAGGGCTCTTCGCAAGAAGCAGTGGCTTCTCTGGAGGTTAAGATCAGCTGAACTGTGGCCCTGACCTGGACAGTCCAGGCAAGCCCAATCTTGTCAGATCTCAGAAGCTAAGCAGGGTCGGCCCTGTCAAGTATTTGGATGGGAGACCTCTGAAGAATACCAGGGTTGGGAGACAGAGACAGGCTATCAAGCCACATCTCTGAACGTCCTCCATGCCAGAGGTCACCATGACTTCCAGGCATGGCCACATATGCACACACACACATAGGCGTAGAGTTCAGGGGGGCGCAGGGGCGGGGGCTACCTCATCAGCTGAACTATGGAGTTGTTCTGATAGCACAAGGAAATCAGCTCTTGTTTACTAAAAGACCTATGTGGGATGTGCTTATATTAAAGCACCCAGCATGGAGTAGTGGATAAAGTGTAAGGTTAGGATCTGAGAGGTAAAGGTCCCCTTGCTCGAAAGCCAGTCGAATCCGACTCTAGGGTTGCGGTGCTCATCTCCCTTTCAAAGCCAAAGAGCCAGCGCTGTCCGAAGGCATATCCGTGGTCTTGTGGCCGGCATGACTAAACACCAAGGCGCACGGAATGCTGTTACCTTCCCACTTAAGTGGTACCTATTTATCTACTTGCAATTTCTTGCTTTTGAACTGCTAGGTTGGCAGGAGCTGGAACTAGAGATGGGAGCTCACTCCGTCATGCGGCACACTCGGGTCTCGAACTGCTGAACTACCGACCTTCCACAGCCTGCAGTTCAGCGTCTTAACCACTTGAGCCACCGCAGCTCCATAGGATCTGAGAGACCAGGGTTCAAATCCCCTCACTGACATGATGACATCACTGACCCGGCGCTTCTGCTTGCCCTCCGTACTACCACTACAGGGAGTCTTCAAATATTCCCCTGTTGAGCAACTCACAGTTCTGGCAGAGGATTGATTTAAATTGGGCAAATGGTACCTAGAGAGCGCATGTTTTACTCCCTCCCTCCCTCCAAAGATCTCTGGCAAAATGCCACTGGCCAGGACTAAGCCAGTTCCACCTGTTATTAAGTCTGAAAAAAATATCAGAAGCCTTCTATGTCTTCCAACATCACATTTGGCATCAAATCATTAACTGTTATGAGAATTGTCCTGACATTCTGGGTCATATTCATTAGCCATTATGCTAACAATCAAATAAGACCTCTATTGCTTTGTACACAAGGGAGGGGGGCATGACTCAGAGGTAGATCATCTGCTTTGTATGCAGAAGTGCCCAGGTTCAATCCTCGGCATCTTCCCCTATGGCAATCAGGTGACATGAAAGATCTCTACCTGAGACCCTGGAGAGCTGCTGCCAGTCAGAGGAAGCAATATTGATCATGAGGCACCAGTGGTCTGACCAAGTATTAAGCAGTTTCATGAGTTCAGCACTCCATCAGCTCTACAAATCAGGTACTTTATCAGCCCATGCCCAGTTCACAGCCTAGGATCTGCTGGCCTTATTAATAATCCATTTTGTTTTAATCAGTTAATGTGGTGTCTGAAAGAATGACTGTACCACATTTCCCTTCATCATTAGGCACGTCTGTTGTCTTTCCCCATTTTTATTTTTTCAGTCCTTATATTTATTGCAAGGCATGCCAGAAATATCGCTCGCTCTCTCCCTCTGGCAAGGCTGTAATTTTCTAGGGTTTTGGTTCCATTTGCTGAGCCTATTGTTTGCAGCCGCGCATGCAGCCTTATTTCTTACCTCCAAACCACTCCAACATCTGCTCTTTTGATACTTCCAGCACACTGACAATGACATCGCTTCACTTGAAAAAAGACATGACCACTTGTGCCTCAATTCGGCACACACCAGCAGGAGAATGTTCAGGGGAAAGAATTCGGTGTGTGTGTGTGTGTGTGTGTGTATGTGTGTGTGTGTGTGTGTGTGTGTGTGTGTGTGTGTATATATATATATATATTCAGAGAAAGGTAATAAAACAAATCCTGTCTGTTTCAGCTGTCACAGTCCTTTTTGCCCAGCAAGTGCCAAGATGCACTGTCTACTTCTATTCCAATTGTTCATATTTTAAACAAAGAAAAAAGCATATCTAAGCTACTTTTTCAAAGGCTCTAAATCACTCATGTGTGGTGCCAGCTGTATGGACAGGTTTGCATTTGCTGATGACTTCTAAATTCCCTGATATCATTTTTTTCCCTATAGTTTTTTTTCTCCTCCAGGATTCCTCCTTATACTCTAGGCTGCTCTTTGTGTGTTTGAACTATATATCAGCTTCATTTTTAATATTCCTAAACTCACAAATATTCTGAATCGGAGCATTCATCTATGTCAGGTAGTTCTGACTGGCAATGTTTCGTCAGGATCTGAGGGTCCTTTTCTTGCCCTGCTCACTTACGTCCTTCCAACTAGGGATGCTCAAATACCCCATGGTTCATATTACATTTTGTTCCCCAGTCATGAACAAGGAGCCAATTTTTGATGGACTGTTTGTCTATTCATTGTCTCTTTCACGGCTGTTTGGCAGGCTGTCTGCCTCTGTTCCTCCCTAACAGTGCAGTATAATGCAATCAACTCTTTGCACTCACACATGCACACACAGCTCCACTGAGATCTATTCCTATCCCTGCTGCAATGCTGCTCTGATCATTTAAATTAACAGTTAAATCAATCACAAATCATATCAATCATTCAGAAGCACTGTTGTTGTTAAATCCTATTATTTGGCATTTGTCTAAGGAGTCCTTAGCAACATTAATGATTGCCAATCTCTTTGGATCAGCAGCATTTCTATGAATATCCAGTTATGAAAAACACCAACACTAACAATGCAATCCTGTTTAGCAAGCAGTTAAGGTATTTAGTGCTAAACCAAAATGATCTAGTGATTGGCTCACATCTGACCATCACAATAAAATGTAACAAGTTCACCTGTCCAACACATTCAACACAAAATTCATAGCAACCCTAGTTCAACTGGATAGGCCACAGATAGAACTTGGGCCTTTCTGCATGCAAAAGTTGTGCTCTACCACTGAGCTATAATCCTTTCCCCTAAAGAGCTCTACCGGAGCCAGTTCTCTGGCCAAGTCACCCAAGCAACTATTGAGGCAGAACCATGAGCATGAAGCTGCTGCACCATTGAAGCTCATCTTGTTCTTGGCTATTGTCAGTGTGGAAAGTGATGGTAGGGTTTCTAGCTCTGGGTTGGGAAATGTCTGGAGATTGTGGGGGTGGAGACTGAGGAAGGTGGGGTTTGGGGAGGGGAGGGACTTCAATGGGGTATAATGCTATAAAGTCCTCCTTCTGAAGCAATTATTTTCTCCATGCGAACTTATCTCTGTTGCCTGGAGTTCAGTTGTAATCCCAGGGGATCTCCACCCATCACCTGGTAGTTAGCAACCCTAAGTGATAGGTATCACCTTCTGCACCTGCACAGCTGTAAGAGCAGCATGGTATAAGGCCTTGCTTGGGGTAACAGCATTTCTTGAACCAGCCTTGAAATCTCTGTGCACCCTACCACACACACTCACACACACACACACACACTTTACACCAATGTCTCCCTTGGGACATGAAAAGGCTGCAGTCATGTACAGTCTCAAGCAACCCCATTCTTTCCCCTAAGCTTTACAAAAGATGTTAGAAAGTCATCTATGGTAACACTGGGAAGAAAGTTATCTCTTTCTTCTATTGGAAAGAGAGGCAATCTACACAGGTAAGCTCAGTTGGAAGTAGTATATTCTTACACAGCCCACCTAATTAATTCCTAATTCTTGTAGGTGGCAGAAAACTGTGAAAATAGCTCTTTTCCTCTACTATTTTTATCACGCCCTCTATATTCTTTCTCAGGGGCATCTAGTTTAATCCTGTCGGCTCAGCTGTCAACCGTACATTTAAGGTTCCTAACGCTACCTCTTCCTCTGTGGCCTTTCACCTGGTGACCACTGAAGCATCTCCGCCTCTCCAATGTCTCCTTTTGAGTGTCAAGGCAGCAATTCAAGCAAAACACATCTAAAACTGGGGCTTATCTTAACATTCAGATCTTCTTCCCGCTCTCCTCCTTTTCCCATTACCACTGACAGCCCTATCATCCTCCTGTCATGCCCAGGTTGGCATCTCCTCATTGAGTATCGACATTGTTATTAAGTCCTGACACTTCTGGGATAACTCTAAAGTCAGCTGATAAAATAACATTGTATGCCTTAGTCATGTCTGACTCCAACTACTCCTGCTAACTTCTTTCTGGATTAGTTTAAAACAGAAACGTAGCCCAAAGTTACAGACTTCATCTAAAAACTGAATCCTACCCAACTTTGTCCATGTAATGGTGGCAAGGTCACCTACTGGTCAGGGGAAAATGTTCTCTCCCATCAACAGAGGTATAATCTGCATAAATCTGCCGCTGAAGCTTTTCCTGTCATTAGGGTTGCCAGCCTCCAGGTGGGGCCTGGGGATCTCCCGCTTTTACCACTGATCCCCAGCCGACAGAGATCAGCTCCCCTGGAGAAAATGGCTGCTTTGAAGGGTGGACTCCATGGCATTGTACTATGCTGAGGCCCCTCCGCTCCCCAAACCACACCCTCTCCTGGCTCCACTCCCAAAGTCTCCAGGTATTTTCCAATCCAGACTTGACAACCCTACCTGTCATGGAACTGAATTAGCCTGCCCTGAAACTTTCATCTCTCTCAGTTTGGTGAGTTTGGTGTAGTGATTAAGTGCACAGACTCTAATCTGGGAGAACCGGGTTTGATTCCCCCACTCCTCTACATGCAGCTGCTGGCATGACCTTGGGTCAGTCACAGTTCTCTCAGAGCTTTTCTCACAGAGCTCTCTCAGCCCCACCTACCTCACAGGGTGTCTGTTGTGGGGAGGGGAAGGGAAAGGAGATTGTAAGACGCTCTGAGACTCCTTCAGGTAGTGAAGGGCGGGGTATAAATCTAATCTCTCTCTCTTCTCTTCAAACTGAATCCGCTGGTATACTCTGTCCTGTGCACTCTAACCCTCAGCTTTCTCCTGGTGGTGTATTTACTGAGTATGGTCCATTTGGCAATGGATAGTTCACAGCCATTTCCTGTGGTAGGTCCGTTCCTCTGAAAGGGCTTACCAGAGTGAGTACCTGTATCAACAAATTTATGTAAGTCTCCTCTCCTGTTCCAGAGGGCATTTTGGTGGACGGTAAACCATCTCTGGCTGGATCGAGATGGGCAGCCATGTAAGTCTATCTGTAGTGGTAGAAAAGAGGGGGGGATAACTCTAAAGTCAGCTGATAAAATAACATTGTATGCCTTAGTCATGTCTGACTCCAACTACTCCTGCTAACTTCTCTCTGGATTAGTTTAAAACAGAAACATAGCCCAAAGTTAGGGAGGAAGCTTACAGACTTCGTCTAAAAACTGAATCCTATCCAACTTTGTCCATGAAATGGTGGCAAGGTCACCTACTGGTCAGGGGGAAATGTTCTGTCCCATCAACAGAGGTATAATCTGCATAAATCTGCCCCTGAAGCTTTTCCTGTCATGGAACTGAATTAGCCTGCCCTGGAACCTTCATCTCTCTCAGTTTGGTGAGTTTGGTGTAGGGATTAAGTGCACGGACTCTAATCTGGGAGAACCGGGTTTGATTCCCCCACTCCTCTACATGCAGCTGCTGGCATGACCTTGGGTCAGTCACAGTTCTCTCAGAGCTTTTCTCTCAAGAGCACTTCTCACAGAGCTCTCTCAGCACCACCTACCTCACAGGGTGTCTGTTGTGGGGAGGGGAAGGGAAAGGAGATTGTAAGACGCTCTGAGACTCCTTCAGGTAGTGAAGGGCGGGGTATAAATCTAATCTCTTCAAACTGAATCCGCTGGTATACTCTGTCCTGTGCACCCTAACCCTCAGCTTTCTCCTGGTGGTGCCTTTACTGAGTATGGTCCATTTGGCAATGAATAGTTCACAGCCATTTCCTGTGGTAGGGCCGTTCCTCTGAAAGGGATTACCAGAGTGAGTACCTGTATCAACAAATTTATGTAAGTCTCCTCTCCTGTTCCAGAGGGCATTTTGGTGGAGGGTAAACCATCTCTGGCTGGATCGAGATGGGCAGCCATGTAAGTCTATCTGTAGTGGTAGAAAAGAGGGGGGGAAATCCAGGAGCACCTTAAAGACTAACAAAATTTGTGGTAGGGCATGAGCTTTCATGAGTCGCCGCTCACGAAAGAAGTGCCTGAAGAAGTGAGCCGTGACTCACGAAAGCTCCTCCCCTGCCACAAATGTTGTTAGTCTTTAAGGTGCTCCTGGACTCTTGCTCTTTTCTACATCTCTGGCTAGTTTGACTCTATCAGCTTTTAACTGTGTCTCAGCTTATAACTCTGCTTAATTGACACTTCCACTGTCTGTGTCCTGTCACTTTTGCTATTTTTAGTTGCCTTGAGTTTGTGGAGATAAGGTGGGATCAAGATATTTTAAATAAATAAACAAACATTAGCTGATAACTGGAGCTGATCAAACTGATGTTAAAGGGAAAGCTGGGGGAACCAGTTCAAATGCGCCCCCCCCCACACTCCATGGAGGCGCTATTTTTTCATAGGTGTTTTTTCTCTCTCCAGAAGCCTGGGGAAGTTATAGAATAAATATACACTTCTTACTGTATAATTTCCAAATGAAAGCAGCTTTACTCTAAACTTAAAATCAAGCTATCGCATTCACCGCAAAGGGGGGGTTGAAAAAAAATGGAGAAAGATGTTTAAAATGAGCAGAACAGGCATCAGCCTTTTTATTTCCCTCTGACGTTAAAGCTGATTAACTGGCAGCTGGATAGTGTTTTGAATGGCTCGCAAAGGCTCACGTTATATCTAACCTAGTGAATGGAAGTAATGATATATGCTCCATTCACCAAAGAAGCAACTGTTTTCTTTGCTTCCTCTAATTCTGTGCTTTGCAGGTACCTACAGTGATATAATATACATTACTATTATTGTAAAACAAGACTTTATTACATGGCTAAGTAAGTTGATCTTTGTAAAAGTGAACAAGCGCATTGAAATAAAATAAAAACTACTTAATCCAATCTTCTCCCATACAATTTCTTTCGAGGAGAACAGACACAGCCTGTTAAACTAACAAAGAATGTAGAGTTTCCATTCACAGACAAAGTGTCCTCATTCAAACTTGCATTCTATAGCTACCTTTCCCCTGCTTCTCAACTTTCCTTGCAGCAGAGAAATGTGATTCCATGGAACTGCCAGTGATTTTTCGTTTTTTATGCTCCCCGGCAGAGCTTTTCGAGCCTCGCAGACCTGGTGACACCTAAATGGCACACACTTTGGATTGTCTTGTTGTGTGGAAAAGGCAGATAAAGGGGGGAGGAGAAACATGAAACAGGTGGGGAAGGGCAAAGTGGCGTTCACAAAGAGTGGGGAGACTGGAGCCAGCGCTGGGATCATTTCTGTGATGAAACAGTGAGTTTATTGAAATGATTTCACGTCAGGTGTTAGATTACTTCGAAAGCCCTGGGAATTCTGTGAAATCTGGCAAGCGCGCACTACAGAGCAAAAAGAAGGGGGGAAAGAAGGGGGAGAAAAGATCTCCTGAACTCTGAGCCAAGAAAAGAGCAGAAGCGGTTATTGTTTAATGGTAATTAGTCTAATATGTGCTGCTGGGGAGACATGTTGCCAATGGTACCATGCAATAGCTGGCACATAAAAACCAAGCACTGTGTTAGGTATTATATGGAAGCAATTGGAGGGCTGTTGTGTGGTGCACCGTCTAGGCCATTCACGAAATAGTTTTAGAAACTCAGTTTTACAGCGTGCAGTCTGCAACGTTTTGAACTGGAAATCTGAAACCATGTCCCTGTTTTCAGTTTCATTGCTCCAAATTTCCACCTACGGATACATGCTCACAGAAGTGGGTTTTCACACATGCATTCTTTCTGAACAAAGAATTGTTCATGACTCTTGGCCCAATCCAGATTCCATGGCTGCCTGTGTAGAGATATAGACATAAAATAAAGTTACTGGGTGGCTGTTCAGGAGGGGCAGGTTAACAGTACAACCCACGCAGAGTCATCCCTTGTAAATCCATGGGCAAAGGACGGTGTACTTAGGATCACACTGGTTATCTATATCTATAGACATAAGAACATAACCGCATACGAAGAGCCCTGTTGTATCAGGCCAGTGATTTATCTAGTCCAGCATCCTCTCTCACACAGTGGCCAACTAGTTTTTCTTGAGGGCTTAGAAGCCCCCCTACCCCTGAGCCTCTCCACTTCTGTGGAGGGACTCAGGGGAAGGGGGGATTTAAATGCCTGGGTTCCCTGCCTGGAGAACATAGGGCAGGGAACCCAGGCATGTCTGCCTCCCTGCCCTCCCCTTCTCCAGCCAGCCCGCCATGGTGGGCTGGCTGGACAAGGGAAGGGGAGGTGGGCAGTCATGCCCCCCCTTTCCTCTGAGCCTCTCCGCTTTTGTGGAGAAACTCAGTGTAATGTATTCAGATGCTGCCCTGAATGCATTAGGAGGTATGTGAATCCTCCCATAGAGAAGCCATGCAAAGCTTCAAGCTTCGGTAGGGATTCGCGCCGAAAAGACCTTTTTTTCTACGAAATGACCCTTGCTTCCCCCAATGTTGCCTCCTGGGCAGTGTTCCCTCTAAGCTGAGTTAGTGTGAGCTAGCTCACAGTTTTTTAGCCTCCGGCTCACACATTTTTGTCTTAGCTCAGGAAGGATGGCTCCAGGGAAAACTAATTTATGCAGTAGCCAAATTGCTCACTCACAAAGTAGAATTTTAGCTCACGAGACTCCCGTCATTGGTATCCAGAGGTTTACTGCCTTAGTCAGCAGAGCAGCCAAATTGCTCACTCAGAATTTATCTAATCCCCTTTTAAAGCCTTCTATGTTTGTGGCCATCACTACTTCCTTTGGCAGTGAGTTCCTCATTTAAACCACTCATTAAGTGATTGAACTTTTGTCCATCCTGAATCCATGGCCCATCAATTTCATTCATCAGCTTGGACCAGACATAGAATAGTGTTGATCAGTTTAGGATTTTTAATCCTCCTTGGCTCCCCCTGATTGCTTTTCATGTTCACTGTTAATCTACACATATGCAGTTAGAGCCACTGCACATGGGTGCATCTAGAGCAGGGCCAGAAGGATATCAAGAAATTCATCTTCAACCTATGTTTGTGTGATTGCATGTGTGTGCTTTTTGTCTCAAGACTTAGATTTTGGGAATGCTTCCCTTCAATGCTATGACCAGAAGCTCTAAAAAAGTCAAGTCTAATATAAAGAGGAATACCTTGCTGGTTGGATGAGGCCTGTAGCAGTCCCCTGGATGACAGAAAAGGTGCTGCTGTGATTATAGTTATTACTGCTGGACATATCTGTGATTGTCTGATTCACACTTTATGATTCTCCATGTGAGCAAGCCTAGAGAAGGTCACGACTGATTGTGTGGAAGGTCAACCCACCCTATATTGTGTGTTTTCCCCCATTTCAGCATACTGGGTTGACTTTTTCCTGTTATTATCACCTCAAGATATCTAAGTGATTACAGCCAGTCCGGCACCTACTTGTTTAGAGTGCAGTTTGGATTCTGCTTTGCGGTGGCAGACTGGCCATTTCATTTACAAGGAAAATTCCCCATTGGGTACAATCCGTGGTGCTATTGAAAGGGGTAATAGGGGATATTGTAGCCTGGTTTTAAATAGTTTTTTGTCTCTGTGTACTGCGTACTGTGTACTGCGGTAGCTCAAGTGGTTAAGATACTGAACTGCAGGCTGTGGAAGGTCGGTAGTTCAGCAGTTCGAGACCCGAGTGTGCCGCATGACGGAGTGAGCTCCCGTCTCTAGTTCCAGCTCCTGCCAACCTAGCACTTTGAAAGCAAGAAATTGCAAGTAGATACATAGGTACCACTTCGGTGGGAAGGTAACAGTGTTCCGTGCACCTTGGTGTTTAGTCATGCCGGCCACATGACCACGGAAACGTCCTTGGGCAGTGCTGGCTCTTCGGCTTTGAAACGGAGATGAGCACCGCAACCCTGGAGTCGGATTTGACTGGCTTTCGAGCAAGGGATCCTTTACCTTTACCTTTTTACTCTTTCAAAGTGCTTCTACAGGCAAAGCTGTCTAGGAAGCCACGAGAAAGTCAGGCCAAAACCCTGTACTTCTGCTGCCGTCTTGGGGGCACCTTCAGAGACAATGATCAGTGTCAGATCACCAGGTGCCTCCTGTTGGCCATGAGGGAGGAGACAATGCATGGAGAGGGGGAGCAGGTGCAAGACAGGTTACCAACTCCTGGCTGAGAAATACCTGGATATTTGGGGAGGGGTGGAACCTAGAGAGGGGGAGATTTTGGGAGAGGAGAGACCTCAGTGGGGTATAATACCATACAGTCCACTCTCCAAAATAGCCATTTTCTCCAGAGGGATTCATCTCTGTCATCTAGAGGACAGTTGTAATTTTGGGAGATCATCAAGACCCACCTGGAGGTTGGCAACTCTAGCACAGGTCCGTAGCCAGGATTTTTTTAAAAAATGGGGGGGGCTTTTAAAAAGTTGAGAGGCACTAAAATAAAAATAAAAATCCACGTAGGCTGAGCTAAAAAAAACTCACTTAAGAAGGGTGGGGAGACCGCACGCATCTGCACTCCAAGCTGTGAATTCGCAGCTTGGAGTGCAGATGCACAGCCCCCGCTTGTCCCCCAAGGGGACAAATTTGAAGGGACAAATTCACAGCTTGAAGTGCAGGCACGCACAGCCTCCCCCCTTCTTCCCAAAAGTTGGGGGGCCTTGGCAGGGAGTCGGGGGGCTGGGCCCCAGGAGGCCCCACTGTAGCTATGGGTCTGCTAGCACAAGAGCACTGACCCTTTACCCTGCCCCCATGTGATCACTGGTTCTGGAACATGGCATCTAGATGCCTAGGAAGCGTGGTCACATATGCTCCATCTCTGTGATTGGGAATGTTTGAAAAAATGTTTATGATCATGGGGACAGAGTCTCTAAACACTGATTTCAATGTGTGTCATGTCATCTGTAGAGGGCTTATGCATGTTTGTGCACGTTATACTGCTTTCTTTTTCATCCCTTTAAAGAACAGCATTTATGGGGTACTTTGTAGCTTTATTCTCATGTGAGCTCTTTGGAAGGCAGGCGTAGATCTACATGCTAAAACAATGCATTATTTATCATTGTTTTATTTATGGTACTGATGAGTGAAAAAGATGGAGACTTTTTAAAAAAAAGACTTTTCCCCACAAAAGTATCACACGGACCAGGCTTCAAAGTAATGCATTTTGAATTTCAAGAGCAGCCTTTGGTGTCCTAACTTCCTACTGTTCCCAGTAAGCTACTGGGAAATCCATGGTGCTCTTGAAAGGTGTGATTAAAGGTACTCTAGCCTGCATTTAAATTATTTATGTCCCGACGTTCGCTTTCAAAGTGCTTCTACAGGTCAAGCAGCCATAAAGTTACACATTTTTGCTACTGGTTTGCATGCAAGTGCCCATAAATGTGCATATCTATCTTTTAAAGAGGCCAGGATTAGTTTTGAATGGGATGAAGGCATTGCTCCTACTGTTTCTGGGGCTGGCATCAGCACTTCTGTCTACATCACTGCAACACATAGGCAAAGATACCAGCATTTTGTGTGTGTGTGTGTGTGAATGGCTCTGTTCCAACTAGCACATCCCTTCCCCCCAAGAACACTCTCTTGGCTAAGTCCCTTGCAAAGCATCAAGAATGTCTGGTTAATGTTTTGGCCACCTCATATGGTATTCATCTTTAGATTCTTTTTTTGTGTATATTAGTGACAGTAAAAGGAAAAAATGTCAGCGATCCTGGCATTACTCAAAGCCGTTGTTTTCAAACTAGAATTTTATTGTGTGTGGTTTTCTTGTCAGTGCCTATCAAGGGATGGTGTTACTTGGTGGGAGAAAGCAAAGAAAGAAGGCACAGAAACAGAAAACCTGTTTGTACAAGGCTGGAGAGTCTTCTTAGACTAGGGAAAACTGAAATTATGTTAATAATAATTTTGATGATAACAGCATAGATTGTTTTGAAATGTCTCATAGCCAGAGAAACAGTGGAGAACCATATGGAATAATGAATGTCTGTTTCCTCGAGCTGTCAACTTTTCCTCCTTTGATTAGTGTTTTCAAAGTGGACTCTGCTTTTGATACATTTATCTTTTTAGACTCCCCAGAAATGATCTGAGACTATTCATCTTGTTATAACTGTGTCTTTTGCACTGTCATATGCAGGCTCATAGATACTTTAAATATTATATACTGCAAACAGATGAACCATGTAACCTATATTCACTAGGAAACACCCTGCATAGGTTCTTCATCAAGGAATCGTTGACAGCATCTAACAAAAAAAAAGGTCACATGAGCACCATTTCAGATCCAGAGCACAAAGGGACAGTATCAGGTATCCCAACCTATATGCTCAAATGCCATATGTTACAGAAGGAGCAAAGCAGGAATCCACAGTCTGCTCATCAAGAGGAACTGAATCAGTCTGTATTGAATAGGTGGTTGTATGGTGATCCAATTTTGTCTAGCATTTTCAAATGGACTGCTCTCTGTTTAACCATCTGAAAAACCAAAAGACTTGGCCAGGATCTTCCCCACAGACACAACAGTCAGGGCCTCTGGGGGGGCTGGGGGGGAAAACAAGATTTCTGGGGCCCAAGTCAGCTGGAGGGGCCCTTAAACTAGCATCAAGTTGCATCCAGCAAAATCATTTCATTTTACTTTTAATGTCATTTGGTGCTGCAAACAGTAGGGGCACAGGGAAAGCAAAATGTAGGAAAAGGCAGTCATTTTCCCCAAAAAACTTTTTATTTTTAAATTTTTCAGAAAAAGAAAAAAGGTATAAACCTTCAATTACAGTGCAATTTGACCATCAGCTAGCCTTGCCATTCTGTAAGGATGAAGCAAATCCCTGCCTAACAGATCAAGCTAAGCCCATCAACCAAGCCAGCACTGGAGCAAGGCAAGACAAGACAGCACAGCTGAAGGCTGCTACAGTAATTGCCAGGCTAAGGCTGCTGACAAGGTCATTGTCTCAAGCAGACTGCCCTTTCCCTCTTCCTTTCTTTGCACCCAGTTTCATAGATTTGTCAGCCCAGCCAGCAACACTTGCAAAGCAGTAGTGTGTTACAGCAAGATACAACAACCTTTCCCTCTTTTATCCTTAATTTCTCCCCCTCTTTTCCACAGTTTTCTAATTCTCTTCTCCTTCGTTTCCCTCTTTTCATAATCTATTCATTTTTCTCTCCCTCCACCTAATTTTCCACCCCACTCCCCCCCATTTTCAAATTTTTATCTCAACTTCTATTCATCCCTAAACTGCATGGCAACTTAGACTGTACTTTATAGCTGTATAGCAGCAAACCTTTGTTAATATTATGAACAAAAGGGGAAGGAGTTAATATTTTTCCATGATTTACCAAAGAAGTAAAAGTATGCTCCCCCACACACACACTTTACATGTATGGTAATGGAATGTTCACCCGTTTTAGTGGTTATACATGTAAAATGAAGTTAGAACTCCCATTTCAGGCACTGGGTTGTTTTAATTGTTGTGTTAAGTGGGAAACCTAGTCATTCCTTGTAAAGGCTACTTTGCTATATGACAAATGATATTATCTTTTTAGATAATGCCAGCAAACTCAATCCCAACAATTCCTGTACTTCCCATCCAGCATTACTGCATAACCCTGTTTCCCCCTGCTTTTGTGATAGGTAAAGGTACAAGGGTAAACTGAAATGGATTTCTTACTGAGTTACTTACTGAAGATTTATTGTAACGTGAAGGTTTTGTGAACTAGAGCCCACTTAATCAGATGTAAGAAGTGCATCCTATATTTGTAGGTGTGTGTGTGTGTGTGTGTGTGCATGTGCATAAATATCCAATCGCAAAATTAGACACATGTCTATAGAGAGTAATATTGAGTGGCATAGGCTGTGCAAAATGTGGAGGGCATTTTTGGCAGGCACAGCTTGTCTGGAAAGAGGGAGGAAAACTACTCCTGCTTTTTTTTTTTACACAATTAAGATGGCTTCTATAGATACACGGGGCTTACCCCGATCGCTGCACTCACAATATTGAACAGTAGTTTGAATATTGAATGATCAGTTCTTCCACCTGCCAAAAGGGTTGCAGCAATACTTGATGAAGCACAATCAATAGCTATTATCATCGGAGGTGGGGTACTGTGGATAAACATATCATATTTAGTCATTCTCCCCAATGGGAGCCCAAAGCAGCTTCCATTGTTCTCCTGTCCTTCATTTTATCCACTTTGCTGTAGTGGTTAGGAGCATGGACTCTAATCTGGAAGAACTGGGTTTGATTCCCCACTCCTCCATATGCAGCCAGCTCGGTGACCTTGGGCAAGCTACAGTTCTCTCAGAGCTGTTCTCTCAAGAGGAGTTCTCAAAAGAGCTCTCTCAGCCCCAAATATTTCACAATGTGCTTGTTGTGGAGAGAGGAAAGGAAAGAGATTGTAAGACACTCTGAGACTCCTTCGGGTAGTAAAGAGCAGGGTATAAATCCAATCTCCTCCTCCTCTCCTCTTCCTCATTCTCCTCAACAATCCTGTGAGGTAGGTCTGGCTGAGAATGTGTCACCTAGCAACCTTCTATTTGAGACATATGACAGATTGCTTAAAAGTTCTCTTATATGTTGTCTGTCATGAAGATAATCTGGTTCATGATGTGCTGATTCCCTTCACTTTTGGCACTGCAACTCCCATCATTGTCCTGGAGTTGGTGACCAGTTTTCAAACACAGAATTATTTTCTGATGAGTTATACCTGCCACAAACTTATATCCTTAAATTCCATTGCAAATAGCACAGTGGGGTATCTGAAGGTAACGTGGGCCAGGATATTCCCGTGCCTTTCATTTTGGTCCCTGGAACTCCCACAATCGTACTGAACCTGGTGGCCAATATCGAGTCTCCTAGCTTTACTATCTGATGAGTTATACCTGCCACAAATGGACAGATGGATGGACAAGCAGATTCTTTTATTACTATAGATTCATGGTAACAGCAAGTCAAGTGATTTGTATTGTTGTATTTGAGTTGGACAGGGGCATCTTAGGGAGTGGAATGTTTGTCCAGATGCCCATGATGGCGCTCAGCAGTCCTGACAACAGTTGACTGGGTCAGATGCTAAAACGTTAGCATTTCTACAGGGAGGCTCACTAAAGAAAAATGGTCTATACTAGGGTTACCATATTTTGAAAAGCAAAATAGAGGACATGTTTTCCAACTGACTACTTCAAACAAGTGATCACTGTGACAAATCTCATTTTAAATACCCCTACTATTTAAACTGCAATAGTTGCTACTAACTAGGAGTATTCCTAACCTTCCAACCCAACAGAGGACATTTTCACCAGGTTTTTTAAAAATAAAGAGCCCCAAAGATGATGAACATCAAAAAAAGAGGACATGTCCTCTAAAAAGAGGACATCTGGTAACCCTAGGCCTCGGTCACATGGGAGGATTTGACACATGAGAGGGACGTATCGGGGGCGCATCAAGCGGGCATGATCACACTGCAACATCTGGGAAGTGGAGCGCACCCGTCCCCGATCCGTCCCTTTCGGGCGAAACTGTGCATCAAAAAAAACCCCTAGAAAATACTACTACTTACCTGAAAATCCGCAGCAGGGGCGGCCGTGGGATCGCCGGCACGCCCGTCCCTGGCAGCATCCAAGGCTCCCGGCCAAATTGCACATGCGCAGTGGGCTGCCTCGCTCACCCATCTGTGGCTGCCCCCCCAGCATCTGATCGTGCCGGGGAGCAACTGCACGGCGGCTCGGGGGATCTGTCTGATCCCACCGTCGTGCGTCTCTTTTGATGCGGCTCAAAAATGCTGCACTTCAGCCGCACCTTTCCCTCCAGTGTGACCGAAGCCCTAGTGTACACCCCATACTGACTGGCTAGCTGAATTAGCAGGGCTCTTCAGCTTCTAGGATTAGAGTGGTATCACATGGAGATCATTGAACAGCTGGGCCAAATTCATTTGTGCTGAATCCTAATGGCTCTTGGAGCAGCTCTGAGGCTTTTGCATGGGTAGAACAAGGCAAAGGGTTGGCAGCCTCCAGGTGGGTCCTAGAGATGTCCCAGAATTACAACTGATGCCCAGACAACAGAGAACAATTGTCCTGGTGCAAATGGGTGCTTTGGAGAGTAGACTCTGCCATTATACCCCACTGAAGTCCCTCTCCAGGTTCCACCCCCAAATCTCCAGGAATTTCCCAGTCTGGATTTGGCAACCCTAATAAGGCACCCAGAATGACTTTAATAATAAGGGAAGCATAGGACTTTTCCATGGAAGTAGACCAGAATCTCAGTACTAAAAAGATTTCACACATATTTAATCTCCCAAGGGAAAGCCTGGGGTGGAGGTAAGAAGCCCTATGAAGCCTGGAATGTTGATTCCCTACCTCCCTTAGCATTAGGGTTTCCAAGGTCCCTTGGACATCCTGGCAGGGGATGGGGATTGAATTTAGTGGGAGTGGGGAAGTATGCTGAAAATAAATGCGACATGCCTACGTGATCCGGAAGTGAAGTAGGCATGTCGGGGGGACACACTATAGTTTTGGGGCAAAACTCTATGATAGAATTAGCTTTTACCATAGAGTTTTGCCCAAAAAACCGAGCATTGCCCTCCCCCAGTGTCACCAAAATGCCTATGTCGCTTCTGGGTTACATAGCATATCACATTTATTTCAAGCTTCTTGCCTGTTTGGGGAGTAATTGGGGGTGGGGAGAAAAGCACCTGAAACCAGGGGACCCACACCCACCCCAGGGGTGAGGTCTGGCATCCCAACTTAGCATTCAGGATCCCACCAGAGTACCCCTTGCTGGTGCACAATTAGGGACAAGCATTAGTGAAAGGACAAGCTCTTTTTCACTACATATGGCAAAACACAGGAGCACATGATATTGAGTTTAATCTGATTAGCAGCAGCAGTCCAGAGTCTCAGGCAGAGGCCTTTCACATCACCTAATACCTTACCATTTAGTTGAGGCTGCTGGGGACTGTCCCTGGGAACGTCTGCAAACTAGCAGATGCTAGATGCTCTACCACTGAGCCACAAAAAAAGCTAAAGGTTTCCCTTGCTCAAAAGCTAGTTGAATCCAGCTCTAGGGGGCAGTGCTCATCTCAGTTTCCAAGCCAAAGAGCCAACTCTGTCCAAAGACATTTCCATGGTCATATGGCCAGCATGACTAAACTCCAAGGTGCACTGAACACTGTTACCTTCCCGTCGAAGAGGTACCTATTTATCTACTTGCAATTTCTTGCTTTCTAACTGCTAGGTTGGCAAGAGCTGGGGCCAGAGATGGAAGCTCACTCCATCACACGGCACTCAGGTCTCAAACTGACAAATTACAGACCTTCCAGTCTGCAGCTCAGCATCTTAACCTCTAAGCCACCCCTCCCTAATTTGCCCCAATATGACTGGGGTATTAGCATTTTGAGTATCGTGCTGACTCACTGGCTACTACTTTGGTTCCCCTGCTACTGATAATATTTTCATAGCAGATCTTGTAGATCAGGCTTTCCCTTACTTGAACCCAAACGATGTACTAAATTTGATCCCACGTGACCCCCCCCAGAACCACAGGTTTTAGATGCAACAGCCAAATGTCAAGGTCTACTGGTATTTTTTTCCAGTGAGGTTTAGTCTCTGGATGGATGGATGGATGGACGGACGGACGGGCGGACGGGCAGGCAGGCAGGCAAACCTAGCAGTTTGAAAGCAAGAAATTGCAAGTAGATAAATAGGTACCACTTTGGTGGGAAGGTAACAGCATTCCATGCACCTTGGTGTTTAGTCATGCCGGCCACATGACCACGAAAACGTCGCCGGACAGCGCTGGCTCTTCGGCTTTGAAACGGAGATGAGCACCGCAACCCTAGAGTTGAACTCGACCAGCTTTCGAGCAAGGGAACCTTTATTTCAAACTTAGTTCCAATTGCCTTCCAATCACACAGTATTTCCACTATTTTTTTATCTCACCTTTGACAACACATGCAAGAAACATAAATTTATTTCAGATGTATTAACTTCTAATTTCATATCTTTAATTCTAGAAAGAAAACAACAATGTAAAAAATAAGATGCCCTTGAATAGCCTTGTCTTAAACCTAAGAATACCGGTCAATAGCCATAACATCTGTCAGACACTGAACTGTCACATAAAAGGGAAGCTTCTAGTCCACTTGAAATTTAATAGCATGTATTGATAGTTCTCCTCCACCCTCCACCACACTGTACAATACCAGGACTCAAGACTCTATGATAGGTTGTAATTACTTAGTTTAAAGAGAACGAAAGGGAAAAAAAGAAACACGTGTATATACTGCTCATCCAGAGGCAGCTCATCTTGCTAATGGGTAAGATGTGAGGATAAAATTAGGCATAAAGGAGAAAAATCTCTTAGGCTTAATTGTTTGTTGGTAAAACATTGCAGAATTCATGATTGACTTCTGAGATAAAGTGTTTACTGCAAATCAGATAAGGTTTGAAGACTCTCTCTCTCTCTCTTTCTCCCCCTCCCTCCCTCCCTCTTGCATATATGCACTTCAGTCCTAAAATTTACATGAAAGGTAGTCCAATTGATTTCAACAGAACATATTCCCAACTAAACAAACTTAGGGTAAAATTATTACAATTGAAGAAGAAAGATAAACCAAGATATAGATGATAACAGAGAGGTAACAAGAGGGGCCAGATGATAAAGGTAAAAGTAAAGGTTCCCTTGCTTGAAAGCCAGTCAAATCCGACTCTAGGGTTGCGGTGCTCATCTCCGTTTCAAAGCCGAAGAGCCAGCACTGTCCGAAGATGTTTCCGTGGTCATGTGGCTGGCATGACTAAACACCAAGATGCACGGAATGCTGTTACCTTCCCACTGAAGTGGTACCTATTTATCTACTTGCAATTTCTTGCTTTCGAACTGCTAGGTTGGCAGGAGCTGGAACTAGAGACGGGAGCTCACTCTGTCATGCGGCACCCGGGTATCGAACTGCTGAACTACCGACCTTCCACAGCCTGCAGTTCAGCGTCTTAACCACTTGACATTAAATATTATATTTTCTACAAGCTCCTGATTGCATGGAGTATGTTTGGGGCAATGTTCCCTCTAATTTTTTCCCTACTGAGTGGAGCAGTTCACATCCTGAGCAGAATATAACTGCTGTAATCTGAAAATGGGTGATGGGCAGTGCAAGACCCTGCCCGGCTCCAGGTTGCTGCAGAGCGGGGCTTCCTGTGTTAATGAGTAGCCGCTCACATGCACAGCTTACAGGGAACACTGTTAGGGAAGACCAAGATGACTACAGATGCATTCCGTAGAATCCACTGCTCAAGGAAAGACTAGAATTCTGCCTAAATTACTTGAGACATAATGAAAATAACCATCTGATCCTTCATATTTTAATTTTTGTAACCTACCTCTAATACAGTATGGCAAATGTGTGTGTACACACACACACAATATACTTTTTTTAAAAGGGAGGGCTGGCGCCATAAGATAAATAATTTAAACATGTTGGGAAACTCTTTGTGAGATATAAGCGAATTCATTGTGCCCGCCGGGATATTTACCAGATGAAAAGTGCGACAATGACAGTAGTCTGGTTGTTTGGTACATAATTTAGAGTATTCCTCATGAATATTTCATGGCATTTCATTTGTGTATGAATTGTAAGACATGTATCTCTCGATTCGCAAGGGGCACCGTCGGGCTCTTCCAGCCGAAATAAGCATTTTTATTACTGAGGAACAGTGTTGAAAGAACAGAAGATGCACATTCAGCTTGAAGCACAATAACAATTTCGGGGGGGGGGGGTTGCATTGGGGGAATTTTTTTAAATTAAAAAAAAACCCCTACAATTTTGACCTAGTCAGCACAGGCAATCTCCAGACAAAGAGAGGTCACTTCTAGGCTGCTGCTCAGTTTCTGCAGTGGCTTTAGCTCAAGAAAAGCAACATGGAGGAATTAAAGATGGAAATATCTTCTATTGCATGTTTGCTAATGAGATAGAAACTTTCCAGCCAGATTATTACAGTGGGCAACTATCTCACCATTTTCAATGGAGATTTCAAAGTGTTTAAATTTTACTGCATCCTATCCTCTATCATATTAACAGACAGTGTAGTTACAGTGGGAAGAACAAGGTTCAAATCCACGCTCAACCATAAAGCTTGCTGGATTGCCTTCAGCCAGTCACTCTCTCAGGGAGGAAAAAATGCAGGAGGAAAGGAACCTTATAAGCCACACTAAGTTATTGAATGACAAACAGGATCAAAATGTGATAGATATATTAATATAATATTGTGCAGTCCTCTGAAATCGGTACCCCTCTAGGATGCTAGTGGAGGAATAGACGAGTGGAATCTCCCTTATAAATAAAAGCCAAATGGTGGTGGCACTTCTCTAGAACATGCCACATGCTCCGGAATTGGTTGGTGCCCTGGTGTGTCACTCACAGGGCGTCTCTCTCCATTCGCTGTGCTGCCACCTATGTGGGTGTCCTCCCGCCCACGGAGGCAGCAACCACCCTTTTGCCCTCAGTTTCCTTCGAGCCGCGGGCCGGGCCGGGTGCTCCACTGGCCAGACACCCTCACTCGGCCTGCAGGCCCCAGATAGGGCCATGCCACCGCTGCTGAGCCGCAGCAGCCAGGAGCCGCCACCAGCAAAGAGGAGTCCCAGGCCGACATGAACTGGCTCCGCCCAGCGGCTTTGCCCGCTGGAGCCTCGACTGTGCAACAGGAGGGCAGAGGAGAGAGTGCTGGGGAAGGAGACATAGGCCCGCAGCCGCCCGCCTGAGCTGCTGCTCACTGCAGGGAGATGGACGAGCCCGGTCCGCTTGCCCTGCTGGGGCCTCGCTCGGCCAGAGGGGGTGGCAGGAGCAGCCAACCCAGGTGCCTTGACCCGCCAGGGCCTCAACCCTGCGAGGGGGAATACGGGCTGCTTCCCCAAGTTGGCGGGGGGCGGGAAGTGGACAGCGCCCTGTGCCCAGCCGGACTCACACCCATTGCGGGGAGAGGGCCGAGCCTGGCCGGCTTCCCCCGCTGGCACCTCGAGCGAGTGGGCGTGCTGGGGGAAGGGGCTAGGCCAGGCGCCTTGGCCCACCGGAGCCTTGACCGTGCGGGGCAGAACGGCCAGCTTTGCTGTGGGGGGGCAGATGGAGACAGCGACCCGTACCCA
>NW_015164213.1:379923-402623 GCF_001447785.1 Gekko japonicus
CCTGTGCCCAGCCGGACTCACACCCATTGCGGGGAGAGGGCCGAGCCTGGCCGGCTTCCCCCGCTGGCACCTCGAGCGGGTGGGGGTTCTGGGGGGAGGGGCTAGGCCAGGCGCCTTGGCCTGCCGGAGCCTTGACCGTGCAGGGCAGGACGGACGGCTTCGCCGTGGGGGGGCCAGATGGAGACGGCGACCCACACCCGTGGCCAGACTAGCGCCCCATTGTCTTCAGTTCCACAACGGGCATTCTTCCTGGTGTTTAATGGTTGCAAAAAAAAAATTATATGTAGAAATGTGCCACATAATAAGCAATTATATAAATATATATTTTTTCAGAATCATGTTATCTCCCCTCCACTGCATTGAGGTTGCTTTGCATAAGAATATTACAAAAATATCAGATGTCTACACTATGTCTACACTATGCCTTTGAGCCACAGAATCCTGGGAACGTTGGTTCTGTGAAGGGACTAACATCTCTGATAAAGCGCTCCTAGTATTTGCATAGAACTACAGTTCCCACTGTCCTTTGGGGGAGGCTGTTATCAGTGCAAACACATTTCATAAGAACATAACAACATAAAAGACGCCAGTGTTGGATCATGCCAAAGGCCCATCCAGTCCAACACTCTGTGTCACACAGTGGCCAGAAATACATTTCAGACTGGTTTCCATTTACTACACAGATCTGCTCTGTGAATCGTCGGATCTTCTGGAGCACCATTGGATTTAATGGGCTTTGAAGCATGTAACTGCTGAGCGTTGCACTATTGTTTAGATCATTCTTCCTTTCATGTAACTGAACTGTTGCTTTAGTTGCTGTTAAGAAAATTAAAATACGGAACTTGGAGACACTGCTGTAGTAAAGTCAAATTTGTTCTTCACCCCAACACAGGGTGGCACAGCCCTCACTGCCAATGATCCCCCCAAGGAAATCCCTGCTCAGATACTTGGGGTGTTCATTTGTGTACTAACTGAGCAAAATTCACACTGTTTCCCTTCTTTTTTTCTGTCTCTTTGCTCTTTGCTGTCTCATTGCTACAAATACCAACACTCTATAATGCCTGAAAAACCTTCAGCAGTGATGATTAGTCTGCTGCTTTGGTATCTGCTTTTCAGTCTCACAATGTCAGTGGGAGGTAAAAAGAAGTCCAGCAGATAAACTGACAGGGGAACCCTCCAACCAGTAGAATTTGCAGATATTTCTTCCAAAGAGGATCATTCTAATGAGCATTAAAATGTGTCTAGGGTTGGTGAGCCTACTCCCACACATGCCAAGGCCAGCAGATGGGGGGGAACAACTACCTGTCACCCAGTGGGTCCAGCAATGTGGTTCTGCCCCCCCAAAAGGAGCTGGCAGGCCTGGAATAGTGCTCAAAAGGTCAGCAGGGCCAGTAACACCATGTGGCTTCTTTAAGGAGCCTCCCCTAGTAGGTCACTCAGGGAATGCTCCTGTGAGGGATGAAGCCACACACCCATCTCATATCTCACAGGAATACTGAGTCCTGAGGGATTTCCTTGGGAATTTGTGGATGAATGGGACACCAGTAACTCCTTCAGTAGGAATGCCAGTTAGGGACCAGAGATGATGTGCCAGAGCTCTCTCTTCTGGGCTGTGGAGTGGCCCATCATGGGAGAGAAAGGATACAAGGTAAGTTTAACCGCTTCTTCTCTCCCAGTACTGAGGCCGCAAAGACCTCCTACAAAGGACACCGGAGGGTGCCCAAGTTTGTTCCTGGTTGTTTGATATTTCATTTCTTCTCTGGGGCTGTGCTGGCCAAGGGCAAATGTTTCCTTCTGCTCTCTGAGTGCCAGCTCTAAAACCTGCAGGTGAGAGAGGGCAGTGGTTTGTTCCAGTTCTCTGGGATGTGTGCATGAGAGTAAATAGAGATTAAAGTGGAGTCTACTACATCTCTCCCCCCACAAAGGGCAAAATGGGTACAGTGGGGAAACCATCTGCTGTGCTCACTGGTTACAGTTGCCAACCTCCAGGTGGGGCCTGGCAATCTCCTAGAATGGCAATTGATCTCCAGACTATAGAGATCAGTTCTCCTGGAGAAAATGGTGGCTTTGGAAGGTGGACTCTATGACTCTGCTGCACCTCCTGTCCCCAAACCCTGCCACCCAGTTTCTACCCCCAAATCTCCAGGAATTTTCCATCCCAGGGTTGGCAACCATATCACTGAAGCAAGGTTAATTGCAATAATAAAGGTTAAAGATCCGTTCTCCTGGAGAAAATTGTGGCTTTGGAAGGTGGACTCTATGGCTCTGCTGCACCTCCTGTCCCCAAACCCTGCCACCCAGTTTCTACCCCCAAATCTCCAGGAATTTTCCATCCCAGGCTGCACCTCCTGTCCCCAAACCCTGCCACCCAGTTTCTACCCCCAAATCTCCTGGAATTTTCCAACCCAGGGTTGGCAACCATATCACTGAAGCAAGGTTAATTGCAATAATAAAGGTTAAAGATCCGTTCTCCTGGAGAAAATTGTGGCTTTGGAAGGTGGACTCTATGGCTCTGCTGCACCTCCTGTCCCCAAACCCTGCCACCCAGTTTCTACCCCCAAATCTCCTGGAATTTTCCAACCCAGGGTTGGCAACCATATCACTGAAGCAAGGTTAATTGCAATAATAAAGGTTAAAGATCCGTTCTCCTGGAGAAAATTGTGGCTTTGGAAGGTGGACTCTATGGCTCTGCTGCACCTCCTGTCCCCAAACCCTGCCACCCAGTTTCTACCCCCAAATCTCCTGGAATTTTCCAACCCAGGGTTGGCAACCATATCACTGAAGCAAGGTTAATTGCAATAATAAAGGTTAAAGATCCGTTCTCCTGGAGAAAATTGTGGCTTTGGAAGGTGGACTCTATGGCTCTGCTGCACCTCCTGTCCCCAAACCCTGCCACCCAGTTTCTACCCCCAAATCTCCTGGAATTTTCCAACCCAGGGTTGGCAACCATATCACTGAAGCAAGGTTAATTGCAATAATAAAGGTTAAAGATCCGTTCTCCTGGAGAAAATTGTGGCTTTGGAAGGTGGACTCTATGGCTCTGCTGCACCTCCTGTCCCCAAACCCTGCCACCCAGTTTCTACCCCCAAATCTCCTGGAATTTTCCAACCCAGGGTTGGCAACCATATCACTGAAGCAAGGTTAATTGCAATAATAAAGGTTAAAGATCCGTTCTCCTGGAGAAAATTGTGGCTTTGGAAGGTGGACTCTATGGCTCTGCTGCACCTCCTGTCCCCAAACCCTGCCACCCAGTTTCTACCCCCAAATCTCCTGGAATTTTCCAACCCAGGGTTGGCAACCATATCACTGAAGCAAGGTTAATTGCAATAATAAAGGTTAAAGATCCGTTCTCCTGGAGAAAATTGTGGCTTTGGAAGGTGGACTCTATGGCTCTGCTGCACCTCCTGTCCCCAAACCCTGCCACCCAGTTTCTACCCCCAAATCTCCTGGAATTTTCCAACCCAGGGTTGGCAACCATATCACTGAAGCAAGGTTAATTGCAATAATAAAGGTTAAAGATCCGTTCTCCTGGAGAAAATTGTGGCTTTGGAAGGTGGACTCTATGGCTCTGCTGCACCTCCTGTCCCCAAACCCTGCCACCCAGTTTCTACCCCCAAATCTCCTGGAATTTTCCAACCCAGGGTTGGCAACCATATCACTGAAGCAAGGTTAATTGCAATAATAAAGGTTAAAGATCCGTTCTCCTGGAGAAAATTGTGGCTTTGGAAGGTGGACTCTATGGCTCTGCTGCACCTCCTGTCCCCAAACCCTGCCACCCAGTTTCTACCCCCAAATCTCCTGGAATTTTCCAACCCAGGGTTGGCAACCATATCACTGAAGCAAGGTTAATTGCAATAATAAAGGTTAAAGATCCGTTCTCCTGGAGAAAATTGTGGCTTTGGAAGGTGGACTCTATGGCTCTGCTGCACCTCCTGTCCCCAAACCCTGCCACCCAGTTTCTACCCCCAAATCTCCTGGAATTTTCCAACCCAGGGTTGGCAACCATATCACTGAAGCAAGGTTAATTGCAATAATAAAGGTTAAAGATCCGTTCTCCTGGAGAAAATTGTGGCTTTGGAAGGTGGACTCTATGGCTCTGCTGCACCTCCTGTCCCCAAACCCTGCCACCCAGTTTCTACCCCCAAATCTCCTGGAATTTTCCAACCCAGGGTTGGCAACCATATCACTGAAGCAAGGTTAATTGCAATAATAAAGGTTAAAGATCCGTTCTCCTGGAGAAAATTGTGGCTTTGGAAGGTGGACTCTATGGCTCTGCTGCACCTCCTGTCCCCAAACCCTGCCACCCAGTTTCTACCCCCAAATCTCCTGGAATTTTCCAACCCAGGGTTGGCAACCATATCACTGAAGCAAGGTTAATTGCAATAATAAAGGTTAAAGATCCGTTCTCCTGGAGAAAATTGTGGCTTTGGAAGGTGGACTCTATGGCTCTGCTGCACCTCCTGTCCCCAAACCCTGCCACCCAGTTTCTACCCCCAAATCTCCTGGAATTTTCCAACCCAGGGTTGGCAACCATATCACTGAAGCAAGGTTAATTGCAATAATAAAGGTTAAAGATCCGTTCTCCTGGAGAAAATTGTGGCTTTGGAAGGTGGACTCTATGGCTCTGCTGCACCTCCTGTCCCCAAACCCTGCCACCCAGTTTCTACCCCCAAATCTCCAGGAATTTTCCAACCCAGAGTTGGCAACCATATCACTGAAGCAAGGTTAATCGCAATAATAAAGGTTAAAGAGTGAACTTGAGCAAAACCCAAAACAACCCAAAATCTCTTGTACACCCCTCACAACCACGTGACCCATCATCATGGCGGACATTTTGTTAGTTTCGTATAAAATGGAGGGAAGCAGAATACGGAGGGTGGGAGATCATCCAGAAGACCCTCCTGACTGAGCAAACCCAGATTGTAAGTTATGCCTTCTCAGCGTCACTATGAAGTGATGAACACCTCGCAGTTAAGAAACCAGAAGAGGGGACGCGGGGGGAATTTCAAAGACTTGAAATCCTGCAGCTAATTTTCACAATATCTTTTAAAAGCCTTTAAAAACAAGCCAGCCTATTCCTCACAGAGCAGTGACAGAAGATGGTGCTGAAGAGATTCAGTCCTGAAGGCTTTTAATAAAGTTACTGCTTCTTTAACAGCATTTGAAGCCATGCTTCAAGTGTAAAACATCTTACCCAGGGGAAGGGCTGGCCTGGCTCTTTTAACAGGTTTTATACGAGGTGGAGAAAAAATATCAACACCATATAAAAGCCTCATTAAAGCACTTCAAAAATAAGATAAGGAAGAAAGAGAGGGGGAGAGAGCACAATGGTTGAGAAATGAAGTAAAAAGAGACAGGGAAGGTGGTGTTTTGCTAAGTGGCTGTAGACAGGTGTTAACCTTTACGGATTTATGTGAACATGGCTACATTCAAAAGCACAGAAGGGGGTGTTTTTCTGTTCTTCTTAAACTGAAATCCTAAATCTTCAGAAATCAGCTGCAAAAATGTATACCCTGTTCACTCCATGTGTTATGTGAACTAATCATTTACAACTTACCTAGAGAGCCAGTGTGGTGTAGTGGTTAAGAGTGATGGCCTAGGAACCGGGGAGACTCTCTCTGGGAGTTGTGAGGGGGGAAATGGAGGAGACTCTCAGGAGAGAAAAATTATGTAAGCTACTTTGGGTCCTGATTGGGGAGAAAGTTGGGGTCTAAATGAATTACATTAAAATTAAATTGAAATGAAATTATGCAAATGGAATAATAAATATGTGGTCTTATTTAGTCCATCACAAGGATTCAGGATGCTTCATATGCAATTGTGTCCTATGAACTGCTAGTGCAGTGGTGCTTCAGAAAATGGGTCTGTCCCACTTTCTTCCTCTCTCCAGCTGTCCCCTTTGGCACCTGATAAGGTAATGCTGGGCTGAGCCCCGTGGAAAAAATACCATGGGATTGGGGGGGACTGCACTGAAGAGGCAGAATTGGATAAAGCTGCCCCCTTCTGTCTTCAGCACCAGTAGTTCCAATGGCAGGTGGAGCTAATTTAACCAGATACCTCCAATCAGCAATCCCATGCTGCCACATGAAATGCAGAATTTTCCTGTGTTCCTCTATGTCCCTGTAGCCCTTTCTGAAACTAGGGATGCTCAAACATCCTCCAGTTCGCCTTATGTCTTCTTTGCCAGTTGCAGACAGGTAGCTGATATGTTAATGATTGGGTCTACTGCTCATCAACCCATTCATGGCTGTTCTGCAGGTTGCTTCCATGTATTCCTTCTTAATTGTGCAATACAGTTCAAGTGGCTTGTCAGGCACACACAACCTGAATGAGTTCTCCTACCCTCATTCCATCCTGACTATAACTGTTCTGTTAAGCAGGCAATGGTTTTAAATAGACATTAGATCCATCACAAATCCTATAAATAAATGCTATCTTTTAATAAAAATCCTATCCAGTATTTGTCTAAAAAGTGCTCAGTTAGACTAACGATCGTTCCTCACTTTGAATCAGTAACATTTTTGTATGTGCAGTTTTACAAAAAAGAAGTCCAAATTTTGTTTTTAACTTTTATTTATCATTTTCCCAAATTAAGTACAAATATTCTTACTTACATAGCTTGAGTCTTAATTATATTTACATATATTCCTTCATATATACATTTCATTCCAAATATCCCCATGTTTCCTGGATCCATTTATACATTCTTTCCCATCTTTTCTTAAACACATTTCCATCTTTCCCTTGAAGACTTATCGTTAGTTTATCTGTTTCTGCTAACTCCATGAGTTTCAGTATAATTTCTTCTCTTGTTGGGAATAACTCACTTTCCCAATATTTAGCCATCAATATTCTAGCAGTAGTCACTATAAATATTTGTCATTTTGTGAAAACTCCTCCTGTATCATGTTTAGTAATGCTATTTCTGGAGTTAAAAACATTTTTAGTTTCATAATATCCTGAATGAGCTTTTGTATCATTTTCCAATACTTCTCCACTTTCTCACATCGCCACCACATGTGAAAGTACGTCCCTATATTTTTTCCACATTTCCAACAAATCTTAGATAATGACCGGTGACATTTCGCTATCCTAGTGAGAGAGCCTTTCTATAATTTTTGTATCAATTTGTCACTCGTTGATAGCCAAATTTTTTCTAGTTCTGTTGGTGTGTCATAGAAGCCTGTTTTTTTATCTATGTTATACCTTGTTTGTATTATATTTTTGTCCCACCATGTCAGTTTCACACCTTGTTTTGTTAACAATTCATCCGATTTTAATTCTCTTTCTTTTGTGAGTAAGTTGCCATATATTTCTTTCTTTCTTCCAGTTACTAACGTTGGTAGTGTGAATGCCTCTAATGGTGAAGTCCATTGCGGAAATTTTGTATATTTCTTTTTCTTTATTTCATTCCAGACTTTTATCAATGCCCGTCTAATTATATTTGAATGGAAATTTGAGTGTATTTTATCTTTACCATACCAAAGGTATGCGTGCCATCCCATCACTAATCCTTCACCTTCTAGTGTTAGTGCTCTTTTATTTTCAATGATTTCCATGTAGTTGACCAGTGTTCTATTGTATCACCTATGTCTCTCATCCAAGTTATCATAGTTGGGCTAACCAAATCTGTTTGGCAGGTGGTCACAGCTATTTAACATGAACCAAACATTCTGGATGACCATCTTGTGCCAGACCAGCACTTTCACACACAGTCTGTGTGACTGCTGAACATGTTTGCGGCAACATCTGCAGCATCCACAGGTAAATCCACAGGTAAATCCACAGGTAAATTCAATCCTCCTTCCTCTTCCTCAAGTGCAGCATTGCAGAGGACTAGGATTGATTTCGTCTCCTTGTCCTTTACCTCCTCACACAAGCCTCCACAGGAGTTCCTTTGCTCAGATCCTGCAACCCCAGGAATAATCTTCATATGGATCAGAAGGGGTTTCAGGGCAGAGAAGACTGCAGGAAAACATCCAAGTATGGCTGGTTGGATACAGACCACTGAGTGTGTATAAAATCGATTCTCATTGAACATGCATGCACGCTTATTGTTTATGCACACAGCAAAACTGGCACACATGCTTTCCTTTCACAGGAGGCTGGATTTACTTTTATCCTACGCTGGAGTGATATCCATGAAGGGAAGCCATTAGATGAGAAGCTGCCCTGGTTTTCTGGTGAGGGTTTTTCCCCCCACACCTACGTGGCAACAAACTCAGCTTTGCAGCCAAGTGCCTGCTGGACAGGAAACTGCTGTGCATCTTCGTTCTCTGGTGAACTACTTGTACAATTTCTGAACACATTTCACACACACAGAATACCTTGTAGGTGTACACCTCAAAATACCACAGAAGATGCAGACAAAGATCCTAGTTAATGGCTGGTGGAGACACCCAAATGATGGTAGGCTAATCTTTCCAATCCATCATGGTTGACGAGCGGGAAGCAGAAAGATGAGCTGCCTGGCTGGGTTTGATGCAAGCATTATTTTTTTTTAGTGTGGCATGATAATCCCCACCCACATGCAACTTGGGGCATTCATATAGAAATCCTTGTTGCACAGGGCCTGAACATATTTCCCCGAGGACCAGCTCACCCAGCACAGAAAAGACCACACACCTGAACCCTGAATTCAGGCGCTCCTTCTCCCTCTCCCCACTTTCAGCATGATTGGTACTATCTGCTATTTGCAGATTAGAACCTGCCGGGTTATAAATTTGATGAACAGCATTATTAGTGTTTGGCTGAGAAAGACAGCTGTTTGCTGCAGTTGACAGTTTCATTTGGCATACATATTTTAAGCAGAAAAACACCAAACCTTTTAAAGTACTGCTTGTCATTGAAGCCGAAATTGACATCTTGGATTGTTAACTTTCCTGGCTGCTCCAAAGGACAGTGTCAGCATTATGGCATAACATCACGGCATAATCAATGTGACATAACCCGGTCTCTCTCTCTCTCTCTCTCTCTCTCCCCCCCCCCCTTCCAGGCTCTCTCTTTTTCTAAAAAAAATAAATATGTATTACTGCATAGGATCACATCAGTAATTCTGACAGACTGTGTGTCACTAGCCAATCAAACGGGACAGGAATGGATTATCTCAGCGAAAACAGCACGCACTGCAGAGTTCAGTGGCCTTTTTACAAGAATGTCAAAGGAAGCGGCTGGCCACTTACAAATAGAATGTTAATAGCTTATGTCACTTGAACGCTGACAGCTCCGAAGTGAAAGGGCACTAATCTCTGTTTGTAATATGCACAATTGAAGAAAAAGAAGAGCCAAAGCAATTCTGCTTAAGCAGAGGCTGATTGTCTGAAAATGCAGGGAATGCTTCATAACCTGTCTGGCAGTGATGGAAAGAATTTTTTTAAGGCGTGTGGTATTTTCTTTCTACTCGTTGCTTCTTCTTCTTCTTCTTCTTCTTCTTCTTCTTCTTCTTCTTCTTCTTCTTCTTCTTCTTCTTCTTCCTGTATCAATCAAGAAAAATAAAACAGAACATGGCTTTTGCAGCTGATCAATTCAGAATCCCTTATATGGAGAATGCCTGCGTGCGTCTGCTATAGACTTAGCATACCGATTAGAAGCTGCATTTTCTCACAGAAAAGAGTGAAGTCCCTATGCTGGCATGTGGGTCAGAGAAGAAGAGGAGGAGAGAGTGGATTGTGGAACTAACGGCACCTCTGGCCCAGTGGCGATGCAGGCGCAGGATGCTGCCACCGACCCAGGGTGGGTGTAAAAAGCCAACATACTTCCAGGCAGCTAGAAACTGATTGGAAAACACTCAAAATTCAGCATGTCTCGCCACTGGAGAATTTGAGGCTGCATTTTCAGAGAACCAGTTTTTGTTCTTGCCATTTGAGATCTAATGGCTTTTGTCTTGCTTGTTTTGCTTACTTCTCTAGACTGCCCTCTTGGCCCAAAGGCAATGAAGGGGTTTTGCAAATCATTTTTTTAAAGTCAAAACAATTAAGAGACTGGCTTTAAAATGTGAATTACTAAAAACAGCCACCACCGTTAAAAATAGAGCAACGGCAACAGGTTATCAGTGGGAGGGGGACACCATCTTATTAGTGGTTCTGTTGGCATCTCTTGCTTGACTCCCACTCTTGATCTTCTCTTGTAAGGGGCAGCCAAAGGATAATGTTGAATGTGCTGAAGGGCAGAGGCAGACAACACATCCATCACATTCAAGCAATAAATTTCAGACTGACATGACTGTCCTGCCTCACCTGTGTTCCAGGGGCAATTCAGCATCATTAGATATTCTTAAAGTAGAACATGATGCTTCTGAGCTACAGTCAGTAGAGCACTGGGGATATGGCTGCAGGCTGGTGGCTCCCTTTCAGTGTCCAGGATAGGAAATTGCTCTTTTTTAATCCTGATCACAGCAGTCAGCCTGCCTGTCCTGTGATGCTTGCCTGCTGCCACCATTCTTGACAGCTGCCACCATTAGCAAAGGAAAGGAAACAGATGATCTGGCTTGCCAGCTTAGCAACAGAGAGGTCATGGCTGTGTGGGAACCTGCTTGCTTTGGTATGATAGACAGAGGGAGTATGCGTACATGCATTTATCTTTGGGAGAATGTTTAGAGAAGCAGGGGCCTGTTGCAGGGCTCCTGACCACACCCACTTATTCCACTTTGGAGGATATTGTTTTGGATTTAATATGCAGGTTCTGTTTTAATACCTGGATGACTGTTCAAGCAGAGAAGTAATTTCTCTCTCAGTCAGGCTTTCAGGTGACTCTGTTTCCAGCTTTTCCCACCATGAAGGCAAAGTTCTTGGTTGAGCCATAAAGTCTGTTTAATCAAATATCTAATCTTTCATAGTATACCCTGACTCTTTCTACCATATATATATTGACACTGCAATCCTAAGAATATTTTCCTAAGACTAAGGCCCATTGAGTAGCTCCTAGCAGGATTCTGGGTAGACCTGCTTAAGCTGGCATTGTTAATCATTTTTTTCTTGAGATGGAATAATGCATGTGTGTGATTCATTCATTCCATTAATTAGTGTGTTTTACTCTTGCCCTACCTCCAAGGAACTCATGGTGGTTTTCTCCTCCATTTTATCCACATAAGGACCTTGTGAGATAGCTGAGGCTGAGAAAGCATGAGTGGTCCAAAGCTTCCCAGACAGATTCACTGTTGGCATGGATTTGAACCCAGGTAGAGATCTCTAAAGGTAAAGGTTCTCTTGCTCAAAAGCCAGTCGAATCCGACTCTAGGGTTGCAGTGCTCATCTCTGTTTCAAAGCCAAAGAGCCAGCGCTGTCTGAAGACGTTTTCGTGGTCATGTGGCCGGCATGACTACACACCAAGGCACACGGAACACTGTTACCTTCCCACCAAAGTGGTACCTATTTATCTACTTGATCTCTAGTGAACTGCAAAAACCTGGTTAATTCAAGCTTAGGCTTTAATTAAAAATAATTTCCATTGCTTCATCACTAGAGCACTAGATAAGGAATTGCATGTGCGAGGAATAACAGCACAGGTGGAATGTCATTTCACTTCCGACACAAAAGTTTTTAATAATATCCATTCACACATTTGACTGCAAGTCACCAAATGTATAGCATAGCAGGGTAAAGAAATCCAGGGCTTAGCTTGCATATACCAGCCATCACTTGGGTCTTCTATTCACATGTACAAACTAAAGTTTCATGCAGCCTCAGTTTGCCTCACAGCCAGACAGGGAAGAAAGAGAAGGTTTAACCCTTTAAAGCCCACTTAATTTCACTATTTAAAACTAGAATCCCTGTTCTGCTATTTTAAAACTGGGGAAAGTGATGTTATTTTAACAACATGACTGAAATGTTAACCCTCCCTCTCCTTTTCCTGCATGGCTTCAAGACAAATTGAGGCCACGTGAATCTGCAGTTTGCATTGTATGAACGGGGAAAGCATAATCATCTCATCTGTTCAAAACTGGTTTTGAAGATAGGGGCTATAACTTCTAGGCAGGCAATTTTTCCTAATTAACCATTTGACGTCTTGCTTGATATAGAGGGGTCTCTTGATTATTTGAATCATCTTTGTTGTAGATTGTGTGAGTTTTGAATTCTAAGCCCCAAACAGCCTTCTTGTGGCATAGCTGTGACATATCCAGCTAAAACTCAAATCAGTGGTGTGCCCTATTATAGGTATAAATGAAGGCTATAAAAAAAGCTTTCCCTCCATAGAAGCAATGTGACCACAGATATCAGCAATGTTCCTTTAGTTCCAGTGAGCCCAAGGCAGGGTTAAATTTTTAGAAATGTTTTAAATTATTTTATTTGCTCGTGTTTTACTTCTTGCTCCTCCCCCTCCCCTTTTAGTCCTACTTTGGTTCATTAGATGCAGTAATATCTCCCTTGTCTGTGACAATTTCCATTAATATCTCGAAGGCAGCTATTAAGTATCATTACAAGCAAAGATTACAGATGGATACTACGTACAATAACAGTGCTGGGAAAGACAATAGTCACATTTTCATTTGATTCTTTGTTCTTAAGATGCAGATGAAACACAGCTTTTTTTTAGCCTTCTTTTCAACATTTATACTTTCATGGTGCTTTCTGAACAGCATAACCTTCCTGATCAAATAAACAGCTGTATTTAGATTAGTTCAACAATAGGTGAAGAGCTTCTGACTTCCTGATCACCCTCAAAGTATGACTGTCACCTGATATTTTTTTAAAAAAACTACCATGAGTTTAACTCTTCCTTCTCTTCTGCAAATGCAGCCCTGGACCATTTCTCCCACCAGATATCTACATCTCAATTTGGAGTTGGGGGAAATATGGTTTAAAATGGCCCAGAGTGCATTAGCAGGGGGAAGTGAAGGTGCAGAAGGTTAAGCACCAATGTACTTTTTCCGAAATTCACTTTTTAAAAAAAAATATTAAGTTTTTTAACACAATACAAACTAGACAAACAAACAACAAAACATACATACATACATAGTCCTAAAACTGATAAACAACTTAAAAACTGATAAATCACCAGGCCCAGATGGCATACATCCAAGAGTTCTGAAAGAACTCAATTGTGAACTTGTGGATCTCCTGACAAAAATATGTAATCTCTCCTTAAAATCAGCCTCCATTCCTGAGGACTGGAAGGTAGCTAATGTCACTCCCATCTTTAAAAAGGGTTCCAGAGGAGATCCGGGAAATTACAGGCCTGTCAGTCTGACGTCGATACCGGGTAAATTGGTGGAAACCATTATTAAGGAAAGAATTAGTAGGCACATAGATGAACAAAACCTATTGAGGCAGACTCAGCACGGTTTCTGTAAGGGAAGATCTTGTCTCACTAACCTGTTAGTGTTCTTTGAGGGGGTGAACAAACATGTGGACAAGGGGGATCCAATAGATATTGTTTACCTTGACTTCCAGAAAGCTTTTGATAAAGTTCCTCATCAAAGGCTCCTAAGCAAGCTCAAAAATCATGGGATAAAAGGACAAGTCCTTTTATGGATCAAAAACTGGCTAGTTCATAGAAAACAGAGAGTGAGTGTAGGTGGGCAATTTTCTCAGTGGAGGGTGGTAAGCAGTGGGGTACCGCAGGGATCAGTACTTGGTCCACTGCTTTTTAACTTGTTCATTAATGATTTGGAGATGGGAGTAAGCAGTGAAGTGGCTAAATTTGCGGATGATACGAAGTTGTTCAGGGTGGTGAAAACCAGTGAGGATTGTGAGGCACTCCAAAGGGATCTGTCAAAGTTGGGCGAGTGGGCGTCAACATGGCAAATGGGGTTCAATGTGGCCAAGTGCAAGGTGATGCACATTGGAGCCAAAAATCCTAACTATAAATACACGTTGATGGGGTCTGAACTGGCAGAGACAGATCAAGAGAGAGATCTTGGAGTTGTAGTAGATAACTCACTGAAAATGTCGAGACAGTGTGTGACTGCAATAAAGAAGGCCAATGCTATGCTGGGGATTATTAGGAAGGGTATTGAAAACAGATCAGCCAATATAATAATGCCCCTATATAAATCAATGGTGAGACCTCATTTGGAATACTGTGTGCAGTTCTGGTCACCACACCTTAAAAAGGATATTATAGCTTTGGAAAAAGTGCAGAAAAGAGCAACTCGAATGATAAAAGGGTTGGAACACTTTCCCTATGAGGAACGGTTAAGGCGCTTAGGGCTCTTTAGCTTGGAGAAACGACGACTGAGGGGTGACATGATTGAGGTTTATAAGATTATGCATGGGAAAGAGCAGGTAGAGAAAGAGGTACTTTTCTCCCTTTCTCACAATACAAGAACTCGTGGGCACTCCATGAAATTGCTGAGCGGTCGGGTTAGAACGGATAAGAGGAAGTACTTCTTCACCCAAAGAGTGATTAACACTTGGAATTCACTGCCACAGGAAGTGGTGGCGGCTACAAGCATGGACGGCTTCAAGAGGGAATTAGATAAGCATATGGAGCAGAGGTCCATCAGTGGCTATTAGCCACAAGGTATAGATAGGGACTCTGGGGCAAGTGATGCTCTGTCATCTTGGTGCTTGGGGGGGGTCAACAGTGGGAGGGCTTCTAATGTCCTGGCCCCACTGGTGGACCTCCTGATGGCACTGGTATTTCTGGCCACTGTGGGATACAGAGTGTTGGACTGGATGGGCCTTTGGCCTGATCCAACATTGGCATCTCTTATGTTCTTATGTTCTTATGATAAATCCTTTAATTGTCTCAACTCATTCTTGGAGTTCAAAATGTCCTGGTATCTCTTTGGTTTCTCTTCCTCATAGATATTCGGTAACGTAAATGCTTCCAAAGGTGCAATCAATTTTGATTTTTTTTTGTAAAAAAATGTTTATGTATAGTTTCCCATTCTTTCAATAAAGATGCTCGAGGCCAATGTTGCTTAAAATACTTTTGAGTAGATGCTTTCCCATAACATAAAAATGCATGCCATCCCAACATAAGATCATGGCCTTCTAACTTTAATATTCTCTTGTCCTCTAGGGTAATCCAGTCCCTAATCCATGCTAATGCCGTAGCTCTATAGTATAAAATCCAGTTGAGAGGTCCACAACCTCCTCTTTCTTTAAAATCTTGTAAGGCCTTCAGTCTTATTCTAGGACGCTTCCCTTGCCAAATTCACTTTTTTAGATACAGTCATTGATTCTTCTTCCAAAAAATTGAATTTCTCTTTAGTCTCCCCTTGATTCTCTTTGTGGTTTTCCATTACCGATTTATGCAACCTTATGTCACTTTAGCCCTTGCAGTTTTGTTGTTGTTTACACACCACAGAATGGTGCTCTATCAGTGGGAAAGGATGGCTTGGGAGAACATTTACTGCCTCTGAGTACCAGCAGAGTGAAGTTCTGAAATGTTGTAGAACCTCCCTTCATGCCCATCCTCTTTTTGAATTTCTCTTTTGAGCAAAAAGGAATCGATTTGAAACAGACTCCAAATTCCTAAAGAGTGAGAGGAATGGATTGTTCAATTTCATGGAGAAAATGAGTAAAGAGGGATTAAGAGAATTTTCCTAGAAGTCCTATTAAGTTCCCCACTCTGACCTGCCAATCTCCCCTTCAAAGGATCCCACATTCATGCCTCCACATTTGCAAACACAAATACATTTTCCTTGCAATTTCTGGTTCTGCCTGTAGGAGGAGATGTGTAGGCAACACTCATGGTCTGTTCACCAATTATGAAGAAGGAGCCAACTTTTCATCAGTCAGTGTGGCTGTTCACAAATACTTAGAATCATAGAATGTTAGAGTTGGAAGGGACCTTGCAGGTATTCTAGTCCAACCCCCTGCACTCTGCAGAAACATAGCTGAAAGATAGCCCTACATATCTACAACATACCCGAAAGATGGTCGTCCAGCCTCTGCTTGAAAACGTCCAGGAAAGAAGCATCCACCACCTCCCGAGGCAGACTGTTCCACTGCTCAACTTTGAACCTGTTCATCAGGATAAATTTTAGGTATTCAGACAGTATATTACAGTGCAATCAGCACTGTTTCACACATGCACATTCTCACACAGCCCAATGGGAATCTTGTTTCCCCCCCCAGGCTGTAGACCTGCTGTCATGATCTGCCATTCAGCAGCCAGTCACATAAATAGTGAGCAAATCAGTCATCCAGCAATTATAAACACTGTATTGTTTTAAACGTCTTACTGTTTGTTGTTTCTGTTATGAACTTTATCTCATGCATTCACAATTTTGCACAGCCTTATGGAAGATGTAGTTCCATCCTCCCATTTCAAAGTTGTAAAGTTGTATGCATATGTGTCTTCATTGTCTGCCAAAATAAAAAAGAATTGGCTCTGAAAAACAATAATTTGCTTTATTACTGTGGTATTTTGTTTTCCCTTTCCTGATAGTTGACGACACTCACACATGATTTGCCATCTACTGAGATGTGAGAATGAGGAAAAGATTGTGGATTAATTGAAAATACTGGAATAAAAAAAACTAGATTGGGGGGTTGCATCCATGTGGATAACTGGGTCACCAGCACAATGTATGATGGCCGCTAGCTTAGACAGTAAATGAGATGGATAATAGAACTGTTAGCCATGCTAGTTAAATAGAACTTCTGTGTTCAAAGGCATCTCTCTGAACACCAGATGCCAGAGATAAGTAAATATGAAGGGCTTTTTTGAAGGCATCTGGCCACTATATCCAAACTACCTTTGGGCCAATCCAGCATGCTTCTTCATATGCTTTATCTGAAAAGAATGGGGCAGCCATTTGTCTGCTTGGCTCGTGCTTAAAATCGAGGGTGAGATTTTGTTTCTCTCTTGTTGCAGGTACTTAAAGTTTGAGTGTGACCAGAGGCTTTTTCACTAAGGAAAGGGGAATTGTAGGGAACAGCTCCCAACTGTTTAAGATAGAGGCTGAGCTCCCCACCCTCCTGCCACAGGTATTTAAACACATGTGTTGTGGGTTGTGGCCACAGGTGCAAGTCTTTGGGGCTGATCCTCAGTGGATTCCCAGCCTAGCCCAGAATGTTTAATATACCTTGGGGGCGAAGGCTGTTTATTTACATGGTACTTTTGCAAGCTGCTTTGGGTCCTCGTAGATACAACATGTGGCAGACAAATCAATGAATAAAGTGCATATCAAATTCCTTCTTTTTTTCCTTTTCCCTCTTTCTCATTCTCTGTTATTTTTCCTCTCTCCCCCTTGGTGGGAACATGCTCTGGTGTTTGTGCTGACAAAATGCTGCAGTGAGAAGGAGGAGGCGATTGGATTTATACCCCGCCCCTCACTCGGAGTCTCAGAGTGGTTTACAAACGCCTTTCCCTCCACAACAGACACCCTGTGAGGAAGGTGGGGCTGAGAGAGCTCTTTCAAGAACTGCCCTTTCAAGGACAGCTTTTGTCAGAACTATGGCTTGCCCAAGGTCATCCAGCAGCTGCAAGTGGAGGAGTGGGGAATCAAACCAGGTTCTCCCAGATTAGCGCCCGCACACTTAACTACTACACCAAACTGCTCTGAAACCCTGCTCTGAAGGATTTTGGTCCTGTCCTGTTTTGGGTTGGTCTGTCGGCCAGCATGATTTCCAGTGAGTGTCTCCTCTTCATTAGCATCTCATTTCCTATCAAACTGAACTATATTTCTTTTTGAGGTACACCAGCCAAAGCTGAAATTGTAAACAGAGAGAGAGAGAGAGAGAGAGAGAGAGAGAGAGAGAGAGAGATGGCCTTGTACTGTGCTACCACTGGGAAGTGCTAATAGTCTTTGAAACTGTCTCAGGTGAAGCAGCATTAGCTCGGCTATGGAATGTAAGGACAAAAGACAGCCGGTTGATGAGGATCAACAAAGTACTTCCTGAGCAATGTTACTAATAAAACATGATCAGCAGTTCGTTTGTCAATCACGCTTGCTGTCTTACGGTGGCGTCTGATAAAATACCTGCCGTCTTTTATTTCTCAATATTCCCTGAAGTATTAGTTACACACTTGTATAAAGCATTCAGAGTTTTTTTTCATGATATACCATTTCAAGTCATGAATATATTTTGGATGCCTGAGTGAGTACCTATAATGTTCAGGGTGACCATTTACCCACCTTTGTATCAACAAAGAATTCTCCTTTACACGTGAACAAAAGTAGGTCATATCCTTTCTCCGAAGCATTCCAGGCTTTAGAATTTGGCTTTGGGTACATTGTCAGAGCAGGAAAGGATTTCCTACAGGGGTCAGGATGTAGTATCACAGGCCAGTTTCTCCCCTTCCTTATTTGCACATAAACTAGTTAAAATGAAGGATTTAAGCCAATGTAACAAAACATACTGGGCTGTTCAATGCGACAGAATATAAATCACCCAAACATCTCAGAAGAGAGTTTGTTCTTTATGACTTGCTATTACAAAGAAATGCATAGACCTGCACTCAAACCTACAGGCTAGTAGGCCAAAGGCCACTGTATCATGAGACAGCACAACAAAAAAATATCCTTAATCAGAACCAATTTATTGATGAAACTATCTGAAAGAAGATCTAGGGGGAAATTTAGAATGTTCAAACCAGTTTCACAAGCCAATGTGGTGTAATGGTTAAGAGTGGTGGACTAATATCTGGGAGACCTGGGTTTGAATCCCTCCCCACATGCTATGAAAGCTTACTGGGTACCCTTGGACCAGTCACACTCTCTCAGCCTAATCTACTTCACAGAGTTGTTGTGGGGACAAAACTGAGGTGAGGTTAATAATATAACCTGCCTTGGGTCCCCCTTTGGGAGAAAGAGCTGGTATAAGTGAATTAAATAAATACATATACACATATGTGTATTCGGGCCTAGCTCCTCCTGCGTCCTTTCCCTGAAAACAGCCAACTGGCTCCAACAGAAAGCAGTTTATCTCCAGGGCTGGCCCGAGGGTCATCAGCAGCCCAGGCCAGCCCACCGCAGGCAGAACCACCATACTCAGAGCCAAGCTTCTGTGCCCCAAGCGGCTGCATTGGAGCTGGACAGACAAAGACTTGGGAGGGAGAAGAGATATGCCATGTTGCAAACCAGATTAGTGGGAAGTCCGACAGCAGTGGCATTGGAGCTAGCCTGTGCCTGCTTTTCCTTCTCCCTTCCTCCTTCATGGGGGTGGGGAAGGCAGGCCAGGCAAGCAGGTTTCCAGCAGCAGCGCTGGTGCCAAGGGAGCTGCTCAGGGTGCTGTTTCCTAGCCCTGGCACTCCCCTGCCATTCTGGTACCCTAGTGTTTTGGACACCCCAGGGGATGCCAGCTTCCAGGTGGGACCTGGGGGTCTCCCAGAATTACAGCTAATCTCCAGACTACAGAGATTTTCCCTGGAGACAATAGATACTTTGGAGGGTGGGCTCTGTGGCATGGTACCCCACTGTGGTCCCTGTCTTCTCCAGGCTCCATCCCCAAATTTCCAGGAGTTTCCCATTCTGGATTTAGCAACTCTACCCCTCATCCCCCATCGGTGGCCAAGGGTATCCTGGCAACCCTAGACCCCCCATTTGTCTCTTAGTAATTCTCAGCAATGTTCCCTCTAAACTGTGGAGTCTTTTGAGCAAAAATTCTACTTTGTGAGCTACTTGCATTAAAGTTGTGAGCAAGCAATTTGGCTACTGCATAAATTAGTTTGCTTTGGAGCCATACTTCCTGAGCTAAGACAAAAATGTGTGAGCCGGAGGCTTAAAAAACTGTGAGATAGCTCACACTAACTCAGCTTAGAGGGAACACTGATTCTCAGTGCTGCAAAATGGCTGTAAAACTGCCTCAAATCTTACTCTTAGAAAGTGCAGTATGATACAACAGGGGGAGCTGAGAGCTAAGCAGCTTCTAAGGCAATTTTGCTTTCCTGGAATTTTGCTTTCCTGGAACATCTAAGGCAATTTTGCTTTCTTGGAACTCAGCTTGGAAAACCAAACCAATCGCCTTTATTGGTTGTATTTGCCCTAACTGCCAAACTATCTCCTACAGCTATAGCAGAAACATACATGGAGTATATCCAGAGGTTAGTAGTCATGAGTCATCAAAATCTATTAAGAGCCAGTAAAGTATATAACCAGGGGTCATTTCGTAGAAAAAGAGCTAGGGGGACTCATTAGCATAACTCATTAGCATATGCCACACCCCCTGACATCACCGGAAGTGTGCCCTCCCCACAGCATGAGTCATCAAAATCTATTAAGAGCCAATAAAGTATATAACGGCCTTCATGGATTTTAATTTTGCATATGCCCAGCCAGCAAAGCACCTTTCAAGAGTTCTAAACACTCGACATACAGTAATTCAGTAATTCTAAACCTAAATAGCATGATGAAAAGTAGAGACATCACCCTGCCAACAAAAGTCCGCATGGTCAAAGCAATAGTATTCCCAGTAGTCATGTATGGCTGCGAGAGTTGGACTATAGTTTCCAGCACCTTACAGTTCACTCCTTACTAGGGTTGCCATCTGGTTGTGGAAATTTTTCATAAATGTCTTTTTAATTCAGGTGGGGTAGCTGGTCTGAAGCAGCAGAACACATCTTGAGGCCAGTGGGACGTTTCAAACCCACAAAGCTTTAAAGTTTTAGTTAAGGTAGAAGCTTTTGTGCGCATGCACACTTCACGGTATCGGAGAAAGTGTGCATGCACACAAAAGCTTCCACCTTAACTTAAACTTTGTGGGTCGGAAAGGTCCCACTGGACTCAAGATTTGCACTGCACTTTTAATGTTTGTTTACTAATTGTACAAAAAATCTAGTCATGACCCACCTTGGGTTCTGAGATAATCAAGGGAAATGCAAGCATTTACATATGTTCAATGGATGGACTCCCAGTGATGTCCCTGGTCTGCCCAGGCTCCAGCACCCATTCTCTAGCAGGTTACCCCCCCCCCACCTCCAAACTACATTGGATCAAGGGTTCCGGATCCCCCCCCCCTTAAGGCACTCTTGCATTTTAGGGAATGAAACACAGATTTTCCCAATGCAAGTTCAAGATGGGAGAAAGGACAGGAGATACATTCGGGGTGGGGGGGCATACTTACAAGTGTGTCTTCTATGAGACCAATGAGGGCGGTCTGCCTCTTCCCAGAGTTCTGCCATCTGGGCAAAGTATGGTGGCCTGGATCTAGTCGGGGGGAAGCCCCTCCAGGCCTCTAGGGCACTGTAAAAGTCCCCCTTGACACTTTTAAACTTTGACCAACATTGTTCCGCAGTTCTGAGGAACCCCCTGGCCTTCATTGAGACAGACACCCTGAAGAACAGTCTTATGTTCTCCAGGTGGGTGCTGTGCATTATCCTGGACACCAATCTAGCCGCAATGAGGATGTGGAGCATGGCCTTCTCCTCCTCATTGCTCCAGAATGTGCCTCTTCGCCGGTGGGCTGCCATCGTTCTGCACGTTGAATTTTATTTTTTAAAAGTAACGTGGATTTCGCTACCGCGTTTTTTTTGCTATCGTGATGTTTTGCTACATCGACATAGCGCTTCTATTGGCCGTGCGTGGAACAGCACGGTTTTACTGGAGGATTTAAAAATAGAAAGTGAAAGCTCGGGAACGCACAGTTGGAGAGCATTTCTTTAAAATTGGACAGCCTGCTTTTTCAAGCCCCAAGTCCTTCCAGACTTGCAAACAGGATCCTCCTCTTGATGGCCAGCATTTAGGGATTGCCATGAATGGCAATACTTGGCGCGGCGTGGGTGGGATTGGCAGTGCATAACACCGTGGGATCCTGGACCAGCTGGATCTCAGAGGCTTGGCAAGGTCAGGGCTGGGTAGTATTTGAATAGGAGAACATCAGGGGAGTCCAGGGTCTCTGTGTAGAGGCAGGCAACCTCTGTCTGTTTCTTTCCTTGAAAAACCTACGGAGTCCCCCAGTAGTCACCTCAGCCAGTAGCCCCTCTAAGCTGAGTTAGTGTGAGCTAGCTCACAGTTCTGTTAGCCTCAGGCTCACACGTTTTTGACTTAGCTCAGGAAGGATGGCTCCAGAGCAAACGAATTTATGCAGTAGCCCAATTGCTCGCTTGCACCTTTAATACCAGTAAATTCACAAAGCAGATTTTTAGCTCACAGGACTCCACAGCTTAGAGGGAGCATGGCTTACGAGAAGGAATCCATTGTACTCCATTGAAACCCCTGTTCTCCCCAGGCTTGAAAAGTATGCAGATGGAGAGTGATTTCAGCTAAGCATACCTTTATTTAGTCAGGAACAAAGACACTTGGCTGGCTCGCAGGCCGGCTTATATTCCTTCAGAAAACCCGCCACCAAACACACACCCCACTCCCGATTGGCTATTTACAGTAACTGAGAGACCTATTGGCCTCCCGGCTGTGGACCTAGCCCTTTCATTGGGCCTGGCTAGGATCCTACTGGCCCATTGTCTTTTGGCATGAAGCTAGTGGTGTTTATGCCTGAGCCAGTCCAGGCATGTCCGGACATGTCAGGCTGGATACACTACACCCCTCCCCCCTTGGTTCGCAATGCACCCACAGACGAAGTCCTTCAGGTGAGCTGGTGGCTTCCTGGTGCGGTTAGAATGGCGAGGTTCCGGGGCAGCTGCTGTCTCTGCCTCGGGAGCCCTCGGAGCCGAGTTATCCGGGCGAGACGTGGTGTAGCCAGTGTTGCTGGCACCTCCAACCGAGGGGTCTCCGGCTTCACCCGGGGCTGCGGTTGTGGTTCGGCCGCCAGGAGTTGGGCCTGAGGTGAGGGTTCCTGGGCCTCGACCCAGACCAAGTCCTCTGGATCCAAGGGCATCGTCCGGTGGCGGAGCTGGTCGATGTGCCGATG
>NW_015164213.1:402984-403208 GCF_001447785.1 Gekko japonicus
GCGGACCAGGCGCTCGGCCTGGCCGTTGGTTGCGGGATGGAATGGGGCAGACCTGTCGTGGCGGATGCCATAGTACCTCGTGAAGGTCTGGAACTCAGCCGAGGTAAATGCTGTCCCGTTGTCCATGACCAGCGTATCAGGTATTCCTTGGGCACTGAAGATCTGCCACATCACCCGGATTGCTGCCTGTGAAGACGTGGAGGGCACGGGGACCACTTCCAGCC
>NW_015164213.1:404973-414860 GCF_001447785.1 Gekko japonicus
AGCTACTGGCATTAAAGTTGTGAGCGAGGGATTTGGCTACTGCATAAATTAGTTTGCTCTGGAGCCCTCCTTTCCGAGCTAAGACAAAAATGTGTGAGCCGGAGGCTAAAAAACTGTGAGCTAGCTCACACTAACTCAGCTTAGAGGGAACACTGGCCCTGATCTCCCACCTGAACCTGCTGTCCAATGGGGTACTTGTTTCCAGGGGGCAACCAGACAACCCCCTCACCTTCTCCTGACTTGTCTTTGGGCATGGAAGGGTTAATAAAAAACTGTGAGCTAGCTCACACTAACTCAGCTTAGAGGGAACACTGGCCCTGATCTCCCACCTGAACCTGCTGTCCAATGGGGTACTTGTTTCCAGGGAGCAACCAGACAACCCCCTCACCTTCTCCTGACTTGTCTTTGGGCACGGAAGGGTTAGCAACATCGCTCTCACCAATCGGTGATGCCCTGATGTCCTGCTGGAAGCCGCTGTCCAATGGGGTAATTGTTTCCAGGGGGCAGATGTAGCCATCTCATGTATCCCAGTGGAGTCCAGGCATTCCGATGGGATCGCTATGGCGATAGTTTGAGGTTCCGTTATAGCGTTATAGTGCTATAGCGCTATAAAGTGAACGTTCCCCAAAAAAAGCAAGCCGGAGATTGCCTGCATGGGTGAAAAACGGCGGGGAAAAGGGCATTGGAAATGGGAGAGGAAACTGAACACGACTTGAAGTGGTTGACAGGTAAAACACTTCAGCCCCATTTCCTAAATGGGACAGAAGCGTTTGTGTCTGAAATGACAAATATATTCCGGAAGGGAACCGGTTCTAAAATGGTTCTGTCTGAAATGACAGACCAGAAACCGTTTGGGAACCGTTCCTCTTCTGGAATATATCATCTGTCTGAAATTCCTCTTGAACAACTGTATTACTGGTATTTCACTGAATATGCTTGTTAGGTTCACTGTACTGATCTGACTTCTCGAAATGCTTTATTATATTGCTATTAAGCTCTGTTCTAATTTATAAATTAATTAAAAAAATTAAGAAACCATACATCTTAAATTTCTCCTGGTACTGGGAGGGAGGGAGATGAATGTCCATCTATGTTATCGACCTAAATCTAATAGGAGTTGTGAGGCAATCATTTTCTCCTTTTCTCACAATGCAAGAACTTGTGGGCACTCCATGAAATTGCTGAGCGGTCAGGTTAGAACAGATTAAAGGAAGTACTTCTTCACCCAAAGAGTGATTAACATATGGAATTCACTGCCACGGGAGGTGGTGTCAGCTACAAGCATGGATGGCTTCAAGAGGGAATTGGATAAGCATATGGAATAGAGGTCCATTGGTGGCTCTTAGCCACAAGGTATAGATAGGGACTCCAGGGCAAGTGATACTCTGTATTCTTGGTGCTTGGGGGGGGGCAACGGTGGAAGGGCTTCTAGTGTCCTGCCCCCACTGCTGGACCTCCTGATGGCACTGGTATTTTTGGCCACTGTGTGACAGAGTGTTGGACTGGATGGGCCATTGGCCTGATCCAACATTGGCCTCTCTTATGTTCTTATTGATAAATGAAATCATACAGAGGCAGATTAAGGCTCCTGTAACCTCCGTACACAGCACCTACTTAAGCAGAGCCACTTGCACTGGAAACCACATCTCTCAGAATTTGTTTTGGGTGATGCCTCAGCAGTCATTGCTACCCCAAAGGAGCTGTCTCCTCTTTTTGATGGGGGAAATTAGTGACAGAGACAGCGTGAAAGGGGGCAACCAAGATTTCCACTTACGTATATGGGGATTGTTCCTTTGAGAAAACTCTTGAAATAAATCATGCTGAATTTCAACCAGAAGGTTTTTTGTTGAAAAGGAAAGAAGAGAGTAAAAAATACACACAAGCACACAGTGAAAAAAACATGCAAGCTAAGAAGGAAATAAAGGAAGAAGAGGGGAGAAAGTGATTTTGGGAAGGCGATATTTACCAGTCTTGAAGGAAGAGGTCTGCGGAAGAATGAAATGACCAGCATCTCAAGAAGTGAGGAAGCCCACAAGCAAGTGAGGGCATGTGGTTTAGCACTAATAACACACACACGCTGCACCGGTATCCAGGTGCACTTGGTATAGGAAAATGTTCCCTGAGGAAATGCTGATGTGTTTGGCGAAACAATACCTTAATGTGGTTCCCAAGAGATGCACAAAGATGTGGTAGAGATCTGAGAGGTTGTCCGGAGGTGAATTATGGGTGCTAATGGTTCCTTGATGGAGGTACCACAGGTATAATTATGTTTGATGACCCATGATTCACTGGATGGGTGGCTACCAGGTTTGGGTGAATAGCATTAAGCACTCTCTGATTAGGGTGCAGGGGACACGTGACCAGGTTTTGATAGGATTAGTCCAGGTGAGGTAATGCTCTCCTGGGAAACCCTATTGCCCTGTATATCCCTTGGGTGTGAGAAGAATCATTAGTCAGTCAGCCCTCTGACTCACACTTCCAAAATCTGTGCTCAGGCATGACCTTCTGCTTGTCTGGCTCGACTCTCTCTCCAGCGTCCATTTTGTGTGCTTTTGGACCAGACAGCATCGCATTTGTGATCTTGGGGGGTGACATTAAGAGGAGGTGTTTGCAAACTGCCCCTCTGTAGGATGAGGGGGATGACTGCTAACATAGTATGTCAGATTTCCATATAGAAGGTCCCAAGTTCAATCCCCAACATCTCCACTTACAAGGATCAGATAGTAATTGTTTTGAACGGCCTCTCCCTGAGACCCTGGAGAGCTGCTGCCAGTCGTAGGAGGCACAAGTGATCTTGATAGACCAAGTCTCTATCAGTAGAAGGCAGGTTCATGTGTTCACTAATTTGGGCATGTCGAAATGAGGTTAGAGAGTGACATCACTTCCAGGTAACATCACTGCACTGTGTGCATGAAGCATGTGCAGCAGAAGATCCTGGGAAGGCAATCTTATGCTCCCCTGGTAACTGCACTGCTCACCTAGAGATTTCATGAACTGCCCTGGCTTTGGCTTTCATTATTCATTTTCCTCTTTTCTGTGGATGTTCAATTCTTTTTAAAAAATTAATTTTCCATTTTAAAATCAATTGGCCTTCCATGCCAGATGCTTCGAATGACTAATGGTAAGACATGCCATTTTCTGCCTGCATGAACGTAGAGGAGCAGCCTTCACACAGGTCTCATGTATCCTCCCATGGCTTCCGCTGCTGGCGCTTTAACCTGAGTTAAATGCAGGATCTAATTGCTAGCTGCAATGTGTTATGTTTATACAATCTGATCCTTATTTTTTTTCCACTTGAGCAGATAAAGTGGGTATCTATTTATATTATCATGATGGTTGAGTCACTAGAGGTTGATTAGGTACACTGGAAACCAGCAGAAGCAGATGCAGCCTCCTGAAAGAGACGGGAGCTTGTGCGGCACGTGGAACTCAAAAGACAAAATGCAAGAAGGGCAGCACGCTCTCGGTATTCCCTGGGTACAATGAGAACGGTGCCTGATCTGTGCAATAGAAATGTCAGCTTCTTTTCAGAGTCAAACTGTGCAGGACGAGAAAGTAGATTCCTTGCCATGAAAATGGATTTATACATGTTTGTATAATGTATTGCTCAGAATGCTGAATCCCACCTCCACTGGTGGATGTTCATCCCCTCCCTGAATTACCTCCAAACATTTTCATTAGGCATTCCCACGTGTTTCCAGGCTTCTTCTTGCTATAAGGAGAAAGCAACATGCATTTCTATAAAACAGCTGAGATACTCAGCAAGCTACATTCTCAGCATGCTGCCAAATGGAAGATTTCTTTAGTTACAACCACAGAACTGTAGTAAAAGAGACTAAAACCTGGGAACAGTTTACCAGTAATCAATAAAAATTAAGGGTCGTCAAGTCCCAACCAATTTATGGCAATCCTTCATTGGGTTTTCTAGGCAAGAGATGAGCAGAGGTGGTTTGCCATTACCTTCTTCTGCACAGCAACCCTGGTCTTCCCTGGCTGGCCTCCTTTTCAAGTATTAGCCATGGCTGACCCTGTTTGGTTTCCAAGCTCTGACAAGCTCAGGCTAATCTGGGCTATTCAGGCTGCTCCACCAGTAATTGGGAATGCTCAAACACATACCAGTTCAGCTCACATGAACACATGTACTGAATCGGACCCTTGGTTCATCAAAGTCAGTATTGTCTACTCAGACTGACAGAGCATCTCAAAGGTCTCTTTCACATCACCTACTGCCAGATCTTTTAACTGGAGATACCAGGGACTGAACGTGGGACCTTCTGCATGCCAAGCAGATGCTCTACCACTGAGCCACAGTTCACTTCCTGTTCACTGGTGTCAGTTATGCTGCCATAAGGGTTGGGGGTGGGGTATTCGCTAGCCTGTATAACAAGTACGCTGCATTCCTTCTTGGCTTCTGTAATGCTTGCTTATCTATGGCCTTGCAGGTGGTGTGTAGTGTCTGGGATTCATGGGAACCATGGGAGTGCTTTCGGTTCTTAGCTTCGGCCCTAACGGCCTGAGGCTCCTTCTCCCGCACACGGGAATGTGGCCAATTGGCCTAAGAAGGAGGGTGTGTGCATACAAATACCCTATATCCCATTATGCTTGTAGGAGTGACGCCATTCCTAACAGTGACTTTGTTAATACATCTATAGCTCTGCAATAAAGTATAACCTTTCTGATAAGCATGTACTCAGTTGTTGGCTGTGGAACCTGACAACTGGCAACGGAGCTGATTTTTTTTTTATAATCAGTTTGACTGTTTGTTGACCTGCTCATGACTTCAGCAGCTTGCTTCACTATATCCCTTGCAAACAATGCAGCACAATGCAAATAGTGTTGCCAAGTCCTCCCTGGCCACTGGCCACTGGCCACGGGTGGGGGGGGGGCAGTAGAGTTGCCAGATCCAGGGTTAGAAAGCTCCTAGAGATTTAGGGTGGAACCTGGGGAGGACAGGGACCTCAGTGGGGTATGGTGCCATAGAGCCCACCCTCCAAAGTATCCATTTTCTCCAGGGGAACTGATCTCTGTAGTCTGCAGATGAGCTATTATTTTGGGGGATCCCCAGGTCCCACCTGGAGGCTGGCATCCCTACGTGCAGTTGGGTTTCCTTACATGTGCATTTCCATAGAGCCTGACTGAGTTCTGTTCCCCACCCCCAGCTTTGCTGTGTTACTGCTCCACTCTTCAGGCAGTTGATTAAATAGACAATTAAATTAAATTTGTGACCACCGATCATATAAATCAGTCATAAATATATGCTGTGTTTTAATAATTCTGTGTTTGTTTAATTATTCACTGGTGATATTAATGGCTGCTGATCAGTTTGAATTGGCAAAATATGTCTGCATGCATCGTATTGCAAAAAAATCCAATGCAAACCTGTTCAGAAGGTGTCTGTGGCTGTTCAGCATGAACTAAACAGCCTGTGTGATTGGCACACATGTGATCAACAGCTTTGGACATGATACATTTGACCATCAAACACATTTGTGGTGAAATTGCAGCATCTTTATGGGTGCAGGATATAGTACAGTGGCAAAATTTGACCATCAAACACACTTGTGGTGAAATTGCAGCATCTTTATCAGTTATGGGTGCAGGATATAGTACAGTGGCAAAAATGCTAGCTACATGTTATGCACAAATGTATATATTACAGCCTTCCTCCCAGGGCTTTAAAAAAAAAGAAGATAAAAGACAAAGCAAGGGAGAGAAATTTAACCCTCTTCATACTCACTGTTTCCCCACACCAATTTGCCACTCCAATATATATACTTTTCCTCTTCCCTTCTAGTGTCAAGAGTCGTGATCATACTGTCCCAACACTGCCCTGCCCTGGATAGCACAGGCTAGCCTGATCTGTTCAGATCTCTGAAGCTAATCAGGATCAGCCCGGACTCGTATTTGGATGGGCAACCTCCAGGGAATACCAGGGTGGTGACACAGAGGGAGGCAATGGCAAACCACCTTTGAAACGTCTCTTGCCTTAAAAAACAAGTCTAGCTCACCACCTAGTGGTGAATAAGGCTAAAAGAGCTAGAACTTCTGGCTGCCAGACAATCTTCAGATCTTTTGGCTATACTACACACACTGTCATAGGATAATTATTAAGTATTATTGTCCCAACACTGCTTTGCTTTAGAAACAGTCTTGGTGCTATAAGGCATTTGCACAAAACATGTAGTTACTCCCTCATGAGGTACTGTAAAGGGGAGATGCTCAATTATATTAATGCTCATTGTTTAAATGGTGCTTTTGATTGTTCAGATTGCTCTATACAATGTTATCACAGTAAGCTTGATGACAACCCTTACTGTAAAGTAGGAAAGAAAGACCACTGACATCAAAATCTCCCTTCTATCATGTATACTTCAACAAGTGTGATGTAGTGGTTAGAATGTCAGTCTAGAACCTGAGGAACCCAGGTTCTAATCTCCATTCTGCCATGGAAGTCAGTCAACCACTCTCTTTCAGCCTAGCTTACCTCACAGGATTGTGGGTGTGAGGATAAAACTGAGGAGGGGAGAAAGATGCTTTAAACTGCTTTGGGGAGAAAAAGTGGTATACTATAACTTAATTTATTAAGCTTCTCTTTGTCAGATGCTGCCCTGAACTGGATAGTCCCGGCTAGCCCAATCCTGTCAGATCTTGGAAGCTAAGCAGGGTCAGCCTTGGCTAGTATTTGAAAGGGCAACCTCCAAGAAATACATACTTTCTGCCAATGACTACACTACTTAGGAAGATCCAAGGACCTTGTAATAATCCGTTTTGACAGTGTTTCCCAAGAAATATTGCATTTAATTTTACTAGACAGGAGAGATCCTGGGCACATGGATATAGACCACATGTGCCTGGTCTAATTATACACTGCATACAATTTAGCATTGTGCGGTGGACCAGTGTAGCATCTTGCGTTCAATTAATAATGCTTTTGCAAATTGGCAAATAGCATTTGGACTCAAATACACAGAGGAGTGGTTCCCTCCCCCATTCCTTCCCCCCAAGAATTAAAAAAAAAAATGTTCTGCCTTTTCTCTAGTGTGGAACAATTTGTCAAGTAATTAGCCAATCTAATTAAATTTTTGTAGCACTAATCAAACGAATATGCTAAAATTTTCTTTGCCCAGGCAGTTTGCTGTCTGCTTGCATTTAACTTGATGGCTTGAAAGAGGCCTGGCTCAGTCTGCCACTCCGCTTAAATCACCTCATTTGCATTTTATATTGGTAAATCAAATTAAGCACCAGTGGCTTTTAGGATGATTGACTGTGGTCAGGGCTGTTCAGATGGGACTCCTTTTTTTCCACAGAAAATTAGGCACATTTTTAATACACGCAAGGAGGCTGGGCGTTCAGCATTCAACAAACGAGATTCACTCAGCTAATTAAAAGTGCTTGTTGTGCCCCCCCTCCTCCTTTTTTGCCAGTGTATGATAGATTTACCCAGCTGGTGCATCCATTTTTCCCTTTTGCTTAATTTCTTGATGGGCGTTTTTATTTTCCCCTTTAATAAGGTCTGTCTAAACAACAGCTCAAGCCAAGCTGGGGAGAGAACTATATAAATAATATTTTGTGGGCAGGGTTTTAATTGCAGAGGAATATACTTTATTCAACAGAGGATGCTGTTGGCAGCGGTGACATTCTCCTGTCTTTCATAAACATTATTGATAACATTGATGTTTTCTGCTCCTTTCGGGTCATGCTGATCGTGATGATTCCGTTCTAATGTGGGTGGCAGTTCTTATTTATGGAGGAGCAAATGTTTTGCTACTGCTGATCTCGATTTTTTTTCTAACCCTTGTAAGAGCCTAACTTCCCATTACTTACAAATTCTGTAAGAAAGCTTGATCAGAGTGATTTTTAGCAGAACAATTGTGATGTGGTGGAAGAGAAAGGGGTAGGAGAAAGCATTGCTTCCACCACTGGTCATTTTCCTGCTCACCCACCTACTGAAATCTATTTTTATCATCACCAACACACAGGTGAGGGTAGGCACTCCAAGAAAGAAAATGACCACCTGGGAAAATAGTTATGAAACTCCCCATTCCTTTGCTCAAAATCACCTGCTCTCAAAGTTTTTACATGTATGTGTTTTGGTGGGGGTTCTCCCCCTCCTTTATAAAAAGGCATTCAAGCCTTCATCACATGAATTTCCTTGTCATGTGTATTTAGGGTCACCGTTTATTCACCGAATCCTCATTTTCAATCTACCCGAAAGATGCTTATCGCATCGGACTGGATCCAAAATTAAATATTCATTTAAAACGGATTAATTATTTTTGTTGTGCGCTGTTCATTTATGTTATTACTTTGTATTTATTTATAATGAGGGACATTCATTTAAAAAATAGTGATGACCTAGTAATTTAAAAGAGAGACATTCAAAGGATTTTTTAAAAGACAAATGTCATCATACAGAGACCCTCACATGCAGTAGGGCTTATATATGGGCTACCACATACAAGGCTCCCCCCCCAAGGAAATGCTTGGCATGGTCACTACCCAGGGGGTGAGAGGAACTAGTGCTGCTGCAACCATGCCTACAGGTGACTGGCAAGTAGATTTCACTATCTTTCCAATGGAGCTTGTGCCACCCCCCAACCCAGTTACATATGCCTATTTTGGGCACGAACCGCATTTGTGTGGTTCGGTTCATGTTTCAAACCACGAAATGGTTCAAGTCAGTTCATGAGCCATTTAAATGGGATCAAAATGGCTTACAATCCGAGACAAACCAGTTTGGTTTGCAAACTGGTGTATCAGTTTGTAGTTCAGTTCATGGTTTAGCTAAATATAATGAAATAAACAATGAAATAAATAAACCAAACGGCACAAAAATGCAGTTTGCGCCTATCCCAGTTAGAGTGTTGGAATAGAACCAGTGATACCTCAAAGCCCCATTCATCTATGAAGCTCACTGGCTGACCTTAGATCAGTCACTCTTTCTAAGTTTAAGCTACCCCACAAGATTATTGTGAAGAGTAAATGGGAAAAGAGAGAACCAGATACACTACCCAGAGCTCCTTGGAGGAAGAGTGGAATAAAGATCAGACAGTTAATTGCATGCATACCAAAGCCTGCCCCAGGAACTACACTATACTTTCCATCCATAATGGGAGCACACCAATCACCATACTTTCTATGCAGGTACATCTTCCATTCAAGCATACCAAAATACTAATTTTCCAGGATTCTGGTTTGTATGAATGTAAGTTGTACGAGAGAACCAGATACCCTACCCAGAGCTCCTTGGAGGAAAAGTGGAATAAAAATCAGACAGTTAATTGCATGCATACTAAAGCCTGCTCCAGAAACTACACTATACTTTTAATCCATAATGGGAGCACACCAATCACCATACTTTCTATGCAGGTACATCTTCCATTCAAGCATACCAAAATACTAATTTTCCAGGATTCTGGTTTGTATGAATGTAAGTTGTACGTGCTTGGGAAATTCACATGTTGCCTGATTTGCGTGATATGGTGTCCACACATATTACATACATCAAGGGGATCCGCACTCTCCTGATATGTGTGGCTGGTGGGTTCCTCATGAACAGAATACCAACACAGCATCAGCTAACAATGCCATGAACATGATTACACATATTACAGAGGCTAAAGTGTTCTATGCTGGCCTGCCCTTGAGACTGACCTAGTTGAGTACAGCAATGGGAGTTTAGAGTAACTGACACCCTCCTTTTTCTATGCCCCCCATGTACACTCCCCCGCCTTGCCATATGGGACAGTGGTGTGGCTAGGGTTCCCAAGTCCGAGCAGCACTGGAGCAGGGGACTCCAGCGCTGCTCCGGGAGTGCACGCGTGCGCCGCAACCACGTCACCCGGAAGTGACGCGACCACGCCGGGCATGCTGGGGGCGGGGCCACG
>NW_015164213.1:415013-416562 GCF_001447785.1 Gekko japonicus
AACGGGCCTCTGGGGCGGGGGTTTCCCCGCCCCCCGGAGGGACTTGGCAAGCCTAGGTGTGGCTGGTAAAGGGGCAGACTATTATATTGCTATCTGAATCGGTTTTAAATATTATAATTATATATGTACTGATTGTATTTTAAATCTTTTTACAATGGCTGTAAATCACCCAGAGCCTGCTTGTGGGTTCATAAATTTAATGAAATAAATAAAGTATATTTTGAGTGCTGATAACATACTGAAGGACAGCTTGGGTTGTCAAATCTACCTTTAGGCAACACCATTCTAATAGCTTTTAAGCCAGTGAAGAATAACCTGCTGCAAAGAAAAACAATACCATATAAAATGGGAGGGGAATAAAAGCCTTTGGCAAAATGCATGGAGGGGCACTCAGGCTTGGGATGAGAACTAGGGTGCCTTTGTTTTCATCTGTGGAATGCTGGAGGGTACGCATTCCATATACGGCAGCCCCAGGAGCTGAAGAAATTATCCATGCTGAATTGCACATCATAGGACTGATCCATTGTCGAGTTTCTCTATGTCTCTGACTCTGCCTGCCTGCCTGCCTGCTCAAAAGACTGAAGTATCAAATGTACTGAAGGAAGAGACATCTTCAGCAGTGAATCTTAAAAACAGTGCCAAGGCATGTCCATGGTAATGGTTCCCAGGAAGAACTGGCTCCCACCTGCTCATCTTGGGAAGTGAAGCTTCTCTCCAGGAAAATGAGTTGCTGACCAATGGAACAGAATAGACCCATTGAAGCTTCATTCCTACACACTTTCTCAGGGCGAGAGAAGGATATGTTATAACCAGCCTTGCCAAAGGTTGGGCTGGAGACTTTTAAAAACATTTTAAAAACAAAATGGCTTTGAACAGTGTGAGTGATTTTATTCCTTTGCAAAAATGTGGAGCATGCTAGTGATCAAGGTTATTTTTGACACCCAGAGTATTGGCACATTCTGGCTGTTAAATACTGGGTTTCCCAAAACATAACACTGGCTTTCCCATTGGCTGTGCTGTGTGCTCCATCAGCCATTGGGCTGTGAATTGCCACTCAAGAGTACTCGTCTGCCATTGGCTGGGTGCTGGGTCCATTCCTCTCCCCGGCTCACTGTCATTCCCTGTCTGAATAAACTGCCAAAACAGCCACTTTCCCCTCAGTGGCTGTTGCTAGGCAACCAAGCTTGGTTATGTCAGTAAAAAGGCAAAGGCTTTCCAGGCCTACTTTGGCCTTTGTGGGGAACTCATTGGGGCCAGTCCTGACTAGGGTTGCCAGCTCCAGGTTGGGAAATTCCTGGAGATTTTGTGGTGAAGTCTACAGAAGCCAGAGTTTGGGGAGGGGAGAGGCCTCAGCTGAATAGAATGCCATAGAGTCCACCCTCCAAAGCAGTTATTTTCTCCAGGGGGAGACCTTGGTTCTTGCTGTGGAAGATGAGTGGGTGATTTCAGACCAGTCACAGACTTTCATCCTAACCTACCTCACAAGGTTGTTGTGCAGATCAAAAGAGGGAGAGGAGAATGATCACTCAGAATAACAACTGCTCTCCAG
>NW_015164213.1:417025-423742 GCF_001447785.1 Gekko japonicus
TGGTTGGGAAGAAGATGGGGTTGCCAGCTCCAGGTTGAGAAATTCCTAGAGATTTGAGGGGTGTAGCCTGGAGATGATGGGGTTTGAGGAGGGGTGGGACCTCAGACAGGTACAATGCCATAGAGTCCACCCTCCAAGCCAACCATTTCCTCCTGGGGAACCATTGTAGCCAATCTCAAGGTGAGTCCCAAATATACACATTCCACTAGTGGAATTTATATATTTGGGACTCAGTTCTACTAGTGGAATTTGTATATTTGGGATTCTTCTACTAGTGGAATTTGTATATTTGGAACTCCTGTGACACTAGTCTTTTTCCCTTGTTTTTTGAATCTCAAGGTGAGGGCTGGAGATTACAACTGCTCTTCAGATGGCAGAGATCAGTTCCCCTGGAGAAAATGGTGGACTCTGTGTCATTATACGCTGCTGAGGTCACCACAGCAAACTGATGTTGAGTGCCCAAGGCTGGGGCACCTACCCAGAGCCTCTTTCTAGAGCTCGTTGTATTTATTTCCACAATGAGCCTTATTCCTAGCCGTCTATAAAAAAGTACATCATTGCTCCGATGGCCAAACAAGACAAGTGGTGGGGAAATCCATGACTGGCTCTTTCTGTAGCCATTGTTTGTAGTTAACAGCAGCTGCATAGAAGCTCAAATTGGACTGGGTGCAATTTGGACTGGGTGCAAATCACCCTCTGCTATTTGCCCCACAGGCCTTTTCCCCCAGTCTGTTCTCTAATACAAATCACCCTCTGCTATTTGCCCCACAGGGAAAACACACATGTACTATGCAAATACCTTTTCTTCTTCCTCAGAGCAAATAGTAGTTTTGCAGGAAAAATTCACATAAGGAAAATGATGTGTGGGAAAGGATAATAAAACCTCCCAAGAAGCCCCAAATCACTGCCTTTCAACAAAAGTGAAAGATCTCCATCTTGCTTAGTTTAACTGTAAGGCTAGAATGTGAAAACAAAATGGAGGGTTGTTCTAGAACATGGATGCTTCAAATGACATCTTGGAATGAGCTGCAAATAACAACTTTGTTTCGTGATCTCTTTCATCAAACAGTGCCTATGGTTTTCAGCAATGTTCGGTGCTTACAAGCACATCCATGTTTTGATGTTCTTCATTGTAATCTCATTTTCCTTTCCTTCTTCTTTGCCCTCACAATCCTCAGCCTCATTTTCCATTAGCTACTCACACAGTAGCTACTGATGGCATAATTATGATAACATCACAAACCAGTTTGTTGCCACTACCAATATGACATAATGTCAGCCTAGGCAAACAGGGCTGAAGGTTCAGAAAGTAGAAACAAAATGGTGGCAATGACAAGAGGCAAGCAGGGAAACAAAAATGGCACCTTACAGCTTCCCAAAAATATGAATGTTCTGCAAGATGGATTTTTTTCTCAGTAATCTTCAGTGGATAAGCCAATTTTAAAGCAAATATTATTATTAAAAAAAATCAGCTTAGCATAAATCATCTCTGAATAAATGAATAATCTATTAAAAAACAGATCAAGCTATTTAGTTTTCCTGATTTGATCAGCAAAAATGTGTGGCTATTTCATATTTGTTTCATTCCTTTTTACATTTTGTTACCTGTGACACTCTATTTAAAACCTGTGTTCTGAAAATGTGCAGAATATTGAAAAGTAAAATGAGTGTTTCGTATATGTTAAATGGAATGCTTCTGTGTCATTTCAAGGTCATGGGTTTGCCCTGAAAACATTCCCTGTATTGCTGGGGTCCAGGCTTTAAGGGTAAAATTCAAGCCCTGCTCCTCCATCTTATAGCCTATAACCACCGCCTTGATATATCTTTGTTGCTTATCAGTCACTGTTATGACTACTAAAAAGGTCACAGAGGACCTATGGCACCATAAAGGTTATTTTTGTTATTCTAAGGAGGAAGTTTAGACATCTGATATACTACCAAGATAATACAGACACTCGTCCTAATTTTGACAACCAATCTGGGCTGCAGTTAGCTCCAAATTTAAACAGAAAGAAAAAATGCTCCCTTTTATTTTGTCTAAAACTGTACAGGATTTAGGACCTTATCCACCAGTTGTCAGATCAAAGGCTACCCCTGCCAGCTGAGACTTTACACTGACCCTGTAACAACTACAGAACCCAGGCTGGAAATGCATGGTTTGTATTGGTCCTCAGAAGTCCCAATTCCATTGTTAGGTTTGCAGAATATTTACTAATGTTCCTTATGATGACTGGGTAGATACAATTATCATTTTGCATTTGATTTAATCCATTGTGCTTTCTCAAGTAGATTGAGCTATACATAGGGTTGCCAAATCAACTCACCCCTCGGAGCGGGGGAGCCTTGCCGGCGTCCGGGAGGTCTCAATGAAGCGCGCGCCAAGCGCACGCGCGCTGACAGCACATCACTGGAAGTGATGTGCTATGTTGCTGACATTGGAGGCGGGGCTGAGCTTGTCGGGGGGGAAACCATATGGGTTTCCCCCCGACGAGCTCAGCCACGCCCCCAACGTCCGCAACGTGGCTGCGTCACCGGAGGCGGGGTTCCCCCCGGGGCCCAATTCCGCCACGGGTTCTCAATAATAATAATACTTCACTTCCTTCTCAATAACAAAAGACTTTTCCACACTAAATGAGCCTGGCCAGGGACCAGCTTCAGGGGGCCGTGAAGTCAAACAGGAGGCGTCCAAAACCAACAAAGGGCCCGCCAGTGGGAGGCCTCCCATCATCATGACCATTGCCTGCTACCACTCTCAACATCACCAGGATATTTTTTTTTTTACATGTCACCAGCCTCTCCACCAGAAAGTCACTTCCAGGTACAGCCTGGCAACCCAGGCCCACCATCCAATAGCACCACCTCCTAGAATGCCCAAGAATGTTAGGGGCAGCATGAGAAAATTCTCTGAGCCAATTCACATGGTACAAACAGATCAGCCAATATCATAATGCCCCTATATAAATCAATGGTGCAACCTCATTTGGAATACTGTGTGCAATTCTGGTCACCACACCTTAAAAAGGATATTATAGCTTTGGAAAAGGTGCAGAAAAGGGCAACTTGAATGATAAAGGGGTTGGAACACTTTCCCTATGAGGAAAGGTTAAGCCGCTTAGGGCTCTTTAGCTTGAAGAAACGACGACTGAGGGGTGACATGATTGAGGTTTATAAGATTATGCACAATACAAGAACTCGTGGGCATTCCATGAAATTGCTGAGCGGTCGTGTTAGAATGGATAAGAGGAAGTACCTCTTCACCCAAAGAGTGATTAACACTTGGAATTCACTGCCACAGGAAGTGGTGGCGGCTACAAGCATGGACGGCGTCAAAAGGGAATCAGATAAGCATATGGAGCAGAGGTCCATCAGTGGCTATTAGCCACAAGGTATAGCTAGGGGCTCTGGGGCAAGTGATGCTCTGTCTTCTTGGTGCTTGGGGGGGTCAACAGTGGGAGGGCTTCTAATGTCCTGGCCCCATTGGTGGACCTCCTGATGGCACTGGTATTTCTGGCCACTGTGTGACACAGAGTGTTGGACTGGATGGGCCTTTGGCCTGATCCAACATTGGCATCTCTTATGTTCTTATGTCCCCCACATCTCTGTCTCAGGTCCAGTCAACCTGCAAACTCTGGGATATCTGTGCTCAGAGTGTCATTCCCAAGTTCATATGTCCCCAATTCAGACTGGGATCCCAGCATGCTGGCTAGGGTTGCCAACCCCCCCCCCGGTTTGCCAGGGGTCCCCCATTTTGGGGGGGGTCTACCCGCCGCTGGCCAGATGGCCAGCAGGAAGCCCCACCCCCAACACCCACAGCCACCCATCCCTCTCCCTTTAAGTGTGTGGAACCCGTGTTTCCTCCCAAGCCCATCTCCGCAAGCTTGCAGGGAAATGCCAGCTTCGTGCTCTTAAAAGGGAAATGCTGCTGCTCTTAAAGGGGAAACTCTGGCTCCTGCATTAAAAGGGAAATGCCAGCTCCTTTAAGTGCAGGAAACTGCAGTTTCTGGAGATCTGGCGCACAAGCGGGGGAGGGGGCGCGGACGTCCCCAACATGACGTCATCACATTGGGGATGCCCCGCCCCCTCCAGGAACACCCCCAAAGTCCCCCGCTGGGGGTGGAAGATAGACTTGGCAACCCTAATGCTGGCTGATGCCTTCATCCCTCTGTCATTTTCCTGACCTGAAACAACCCCAGGGAGCCAATTTTTGCCCTGTTGGGGGATTTTACATGTAGTCAACCAATACAGAGAAGTTTCCCCAATGGAGAAAGAGCAGCTTTCTAAGATCATTTGTGGCTGTAAAAATGGTGTAAGGAGGAAGGCTTAAGCACCCCCACCCGCTCCATAGCCCCAATCTGAATTGGGCCAAGTGTGTCCGGAATTAAGTTCTTATCACTGAACTCCCAGAGTATGTCTGCCAACAAGACCCTTTGGGGATCCACAGGAGATGAAAGCTTTTTAAACACATTAATCAACCTTCAAATGACATGCCCCAACCAACTAAGGTGCCTTGCCTGAATTGTCTCAGATATTGTAGTAGGGTACAGAAGCAAGCATCCATTTTGCATGCATCCATAAGTACCATCAAGTTGCAACCAAACTACTGAGAACATGAAGCTGTGATGCAAAGACAAACAACTGTAAATGTACAATGCTGTGAAATAAAGTATATTCATAAGCATATGGTATTTTCTTATTGTTGCATTAATAAATGGTTGCCAAAACTACATACGTATGAAAATCATCCAGATTTGGAAAGTGCTATCTAATGAGTCAGGTCCAGATCCAGTTCAGAAAGAATCCAGCTTTCAAGACGAAAAGCAGAGGTGGTTTTCCATTGCCTTCTTCTGCTGAGTCTTCATTGGTGGTTTCTTATCCAAGTACTGACTCTGCTTAGCTTCTCAGACCTGATGAGCTTGGGCTGGACCCACCATGAATAAAATGTTTTATTCCAAATCCAGTCTATGCACATACACGTTCAAGCAAATTTGAATTAGAGGCATTAGCTTAAAATATTTTCTCTCATCTGGTTATTCACTCATAGTTAAGACTGACAACCCTACTTTTGACCTCCTTAACTGAGATATTTATTATGGACAGTATTTACCCTTCTGCTCTTTATCTGTATGTGCAAAGCACTGTAATATTCAGATGGGCATTGACTTTTTTACTTGACCACCCATCTGCTTAAGCCAAGAAAGGTTCCCGAGGCAGCTTCCAATATAAAATAATTATTCAAATAGACAAAAAGCACCCTTAAATAAACAAACAATATAATAACATGACAGCCATAAAAATCAGGTGGAGCAGTAGCTAAACACAACCATAAAACATCAATAAAAGGGCAATAGAAATGAACAGCTAAAAGCACAAAGGGAAAGGAAGAAAATAAAAATCAGTGAAAAGCCTTGAGTGGGGAAAAAAGGAATATTTTAACCTGGTGTCTCAAAATGTACAGACTAGGCGCTACGTCAGTGTTAGCAGGAGGAGACCCCATCACTGGTGGAGGGACCTTGTGAGCATGCGTGTTAAGTGCTGTCAAGTCGCTTCCGACTTATGGTGACCCTATGAATTAATGCCCTCCAAACTGTCCTTTTGTTAACAGACATTCTCAGGTCTTGCAAGCTTAAGGCCATGACTTCCTTGATTGAGTCCATCCATCTCATGTTGGGTCTTTCTCTTTTCCTGCTGCCTTCAACTTTTCCTAGCATTATTGTCTCTTCCTGTGACTCTTCTCTTAATATAACCAAAGTACAATGGCCTCAGTTTAGTTATTTTAGCTTCTAGTAAGGTTGCCATCGTCCCAATGATGGTGGGGGTTCCCCCACTTTTGGGAGCCCCAATCCATCACAACCCAGCTGGCCAGCAGGGGGAGCCCTGTCCCCGAGCACCCCCATCCACACCCAATGTGCTCAGCACAATAACATCATAGGTAATGTCATCATGCTGGGCATGTTGCATGGGGGACACTCTAGGATCTGGGGGGAAACTCAATGGTAACCATAGAGTTTTCCCCTAGTGCTAGAGCATGCCCTGTGCAAAGACATCACCCAGAAGACTCAAGGAAGAAGACTGGAGCCCCCCACTGGAACACGATAAGGACCTGGCAACCCTAGCTTTTAGGGAGAGTTCAGGCTTGATGTATGTATGGGAAAAGAATGACCTTAAGTACACACTAAGTACATAGGAAGTACATTCATCTCTTAAGGTCAATATTGTCTATTCTGACAAGCAGCAGCCCTCCAAGGTCTCAGGGCCAGGCCTTCAACTGGAGGTGCTGGGAGTAGAATCTGAAAGTTTCTGCATGCAAAGCAGATGCTTTTCTATTGAGCCCATCTCAAAATAACCTTGTTTCTGGGCTGTTTAGGATTCCATGACAAAAACCTGAATCTTGAACTGGGCCATAAGAAAACAGGCAGCCAACAGAGCTCTTTGAAACCTGGAAATAGCTGACACCAGTCAGCAGTCTTGCAGCTGCATTTGGCACTAATTAAAGCTTCTGTACAATCTGAACAATGTGGACCAGGGCTCTAGTCGGGGGGGAGCTCTCAGGTACGGAGCTCCGGAAGAGAACCTCTAGGGGGCGGGGCGGTCACGTGGTGAAGCCCCGCCCCCTTCTTTACCCCGCCCTCTGCTTCGATCCTCATTCCGTTTGGGAATGAGGATGAAGCAGGAGGGTAAGTAGCCGGGCCTTCTGACACACTTCCGGTGATGTCAGGG